>NW_022604493.1:0-149041 GCF_008692095.1 Etheostoma spectabile | reverse complement strand
TAGAGTACAGCCAATAAGGCAAAATAGTGTTTACAAAAATGAATGGAATTAATGAAAGACAAACAATTTCACCAAAAGTAAATGAATTGACTTGACACTGTTTCTTAATGACCTAAGACAAGTCATTCTAGAGAACATCCGACAGACTTACGTCCTATACCCTCCGTTTCCCTCATGCTCTCCTCTAGAACACACTCAACTGCCTACCTCTTATGCCTGGACCCCACCCCTAAAATTGGATCATCACCATTCAACCATCTAGGGTGGCTCAGATTACTAGACAGTTAAAAGGCTACACACAGCCAAAATGCATCTACACACTAGACATTTACACCTTATACGTACATTCACATTAAAAATGAGGAAAGGCTAGGTTAATAGATGATTTTAATCGATCATTAACATAAAATATGAACTCAATAAATCAATTTATAAACAGGCATCAATCCAGTCTGTCTTTGAGGGCTAATTTAGGTAGCTTATAGCTACCGTGATGGCAGCCATGCGCCCCGCCATTTAAAAAAAAAAACGCAGACAAAGCGGAGGCCAGAATGATAGTAAACAGGTTTATTTCCAATCTCCAATGTCGGTATGCAATGGTAAAAAAACAAAAAAACAAGTCCAATAGTACCCCAGGGTGCAGAGCGTGTTTGGTACTGTTGAGTTATAAAAGTTATAAACTGTGTATTATGCAGCCAGGATGGGATTAATATACATATGTCTGTGAGGAGGCAGGATGGCCATTTGTTCCTTACCTCCTCCCCCCCCCGTTTCTCTGACTGTAAAGTATTGATCTGGTCAAGTCTGGCATTCAACATATGGAAAGGGCTTCCTGCTATGCAACAAAAGGTGGTCCTCTCTGTCTCCTGTCCCCGGGTCTTGGTCTAGGCTAAAACAATACAATGTTGATTGGAATATGTTGATGTTGGAGTTTCACATTTACACAACAGAACCTCTGTTCTGTAACCAAAACGACCCCCAAAGGTGCAGTGTTTGAAGGCAGTCAGTTCTCATTGCACAGAAAGATGTACGGCATGTTGTCATGACAACAGCGGACCAATGAGAATGGAATTGAAAGCACCAGGTGAAAAGGAACCGCCCCCAGGTACACGGCATAAATGAGAGTGTTTTACAGATATTCAGGACTGCTTTCATGTGACTCCGTCAGGAGGAGCGTGGATCAGTCCGCTGTCAGCTGCAGTGTTATTGTGTTTGTTTTGTCTGATTGTCTTTGTCTTATCATTTTCATCACTGCTGTTGCATTAAACCTTTTCCTTCATTCTCAATTCGACCCTCAGCCTTCTTTTCCTCAGAAATCTGAACGAATGCGATGTTAAGTTATGAATTTCTTACAGTACCGTGTCCAATAATCCATGATCCTGGGCAGTGATCCTGGGCTCCTACAGGAGGAGACCGGCAGACCAAGCATAACGAAGACAAGCAACTTTCCATTGGCATGTCCTGTCTCTCCAACAAGATCAACGCCAGAACCAATGATAGACTTTGCATTAAAGCCTCTGTGACAACCAAATTACAGATGATCTAATTAATTGTGTATATAGTTGAGGGAACAAAAATGGCGCCGTTGTGTGTGGCTCGCCGTTTACCTCTGCTGAGATTATTGTGTATTGTCCTGCTCCTACTACTTATCACTCAGAATGTGTCACCACTGCTGGTGTATGACCGCTTGACCCTTGTAACTATAGGTAATTCAGCGGAAAAATGCTGATCCACGGCTCTGATGAGCAGTCAAAGTCCCACCGCCTTTCCTGGCGTCCATACCGGATTACCTACGGCGCCAACCTTGCTTGCTACCCCCCAAAAATAAAAATCGCCGCAGGGGACGCGGTAAGAGAGGCGGAGTTCGTGTCAGGCTTGTGGCTTACCTGGCTTCACTTTCCTCATGCGATCCGGACCTTTCAGGTGTCGGGTTTTCTACGGAGTTTGTGGGCTTCGATCGGCGGCGTACTTTGGCGTACAATTACCGGTGGCTCCGCCTACTGCGGATCTGCCTGACTCCGGGTGCCAGCCTCCCCGCTGCCGGAGCGTGAAGCTCTCTGTCCGCGGCTGTGTGCACAGGAATCTCCGCCCACTTAGTCGGGCTTCCAAACAGTCTGGAAGGCGTTCAATTCGCATGGCACTGATCAACACCAGATCAGTCATAAATAAGACTTTCATCCTCAGTGACTTTTTTACTACCAATGCTCTGGACTTTTTTCTGCTGACCGAAACCTGGCTAAAACCAGGTGAAACAGCGCCTTCACGGAGCTCCTCCCCCCCGGTTGCTCTTTTTTCAACTCCCCGCGAGCTTCAGGCCGAGGTGGTGGATTGGCCACACTCTTCAAGGATGAGTACAGATGCAGATTACTACCTGTTTCCTGCTGTTCTAGCTTTGAGCTTCAACTGTTCGTGGCTGACCTGGATTCCCCTGTTTTGTGTGCAATCATTTATCGCCCACCAAAACTCAACAGGGATTTTATCCGCGAGTTTTTGAATTTCTGGCTGACGTTGTTCCAAAATATGACAAGCTCCTGATTTGTGGGGACTTCAATATTCATGTTTGTTGCCCCTCAAACCCTTTGGCTAATGATTTTAAACTTTGTTAAACTCTTTTGGTCTTAATCAATGTGTGAATAGGCCAACACATAATCTTGGCCATACCTTGGATCTTATCATCTCTGTTGGACTTTCCGTTTCAGTCACTGACATTTTAGACTCCGGCATCTCAGATCACTTCCCATTAGATTTGAGATCAGCGTTCCTCCACCGCCTAGTAAACCTGTATCCTCAGTCTCCAGGCGTCGCTGTATCACTCCCTCCTCAGCTGCAGAGTTTGCTTCAAAATTCTTTGTCTCTCAGTTTTATGCTACTAATGGTCTGGTTTTACCATCTTCCCCAGACAGCATTCTCTCAGCTTTCTATTCTACAAGTGTGGAAATACTGTACTCTATCCCCTCATCGCTTTAAATCTATCAAACCTAAAGCAGACCCCTGGCTAAACGACAACACGAGGGCCCTTAGGCAACGCTGCAGACAAGCTTAACGGAGGTGGAAAAAGGACAAGTTACAAGTTTCTCTGGGCTTGTTAAGGGAATGTCTTGCAGAGTATCAGAAGCTGTAAAGGTGGCAAAGATGAACTATCTCTCATCTGTCATAACTAACAGCAGCCATGAACCTAGGGGTTATTCAACACTATAACTCTGTTGTGAATCCATGCGCCTCTTTTTTGACAGAGGTTTCGACCAGTATGTGTGAGAGTTTCTCTGTTACTTATTGATAAAGTAGCTTCAGTCAGGCAAAACGCCAGTGTTGATTTTAATGTGTCTGTACCTGTTGTTCCTGTGCATTCTGCTGTGTTTGAGGAATTTAAGCCTGTTTCTCTGTCGCTGCTCACTGAGGTTGTACAACACTTGAAACCTACCAATTGTGCTTTAGACATCATTCCTGCCAGGATGGTGAAGGAGGTTTTTAGCACCATTGGGTCGAGTCTACTTACCTTTTTTAACTGTTGTCTAAGTTCTGGTTCTGTCCCAGAAGCTTTTAAACATGCGTTGGTTAGGCCACTACTTAAAAGCCTAATCTTGATCCCAATGTGTTGTCCATTTTAGACTAGTCTCACATCTGCCCTTTCTTTCGAAGGTGTTGGAAAAAATTGTTTTTAATCAGTTACAAGTCTTTTTACAACAGAACTCAGTGTTAGAAAAATTTCAGTCTGGTTTTAAAACGCGCCATAGCACTGAGTCGGCGCTTCTAAGAGTTCACAGTGATATAGCTTTGTCTGTAGATGCTGGGGATCCTACTGTGCTAGTGATGTTGGACTTGACCGCAGCTTTTGATACGGTGGACCATGTAGTCCTTCTTGCACGCCTTGAGCATTTTGTAGGCATTCAAGGCACTGCACTTAAATGGTTTAGCTCTTATTTGACAAGTAGACTTTTTTCTTTCACAATGGGTGATTTCTCCTCCTCATCTGCTCCTCTCTATTGTGGGGTGCCCCAGGGTTCAATTCTTGGCCCTATCTTGTTCTCTTATATATGTTGCCATTAGGAGCTATAATCGAAAAGCACAACCTGTCATTTCATTGTTATGCAGATGACCTGCAAATTTATCTGCCTATACAACCCAATGACAGTGTTGCACTAAACTGCCTCCTAAATGGCATTAATGATATCAAGTTGTGGCTATCTCGCAATTTCCTGACCCTGAATGATGACAAGACCGAATGTATTATCTTCAGTACAAAATACATGTCAAACAATCAAACTTTAAGTCTGGGAGCTCTGACTTCATGCGCCAAGCAAACTGTAAAAAAATCTGGGTGTGACATTTAATTGTAGCATGAAATTTGACAAACAGATAAGCAATGTTGTCAAAACAAGCTTTTTCCAACTTCGTCTCCTGGCTAAAGTAAAGCCTTTTCTTAACAGGCACGATTTGGAAAGGACTATTCATGCCTTTAATAGTTCACGTCTCGATTATTGCAACGCTCTTTATGGTGGCCTAAATCAAAAATCCATCGCACGTCTGCAGATTTTGCAAAATGCCGCTGCTCGCTTTCTCACAAATACTTCTCGGAGTGCACACATCACTCCCGTTCTTTTTACTCTACACTGGCTTCCGGTGCGTTTTAGAATTGATTTTAAAATTGCATTGTTTGTTTTTAAAGCCCTAAATGGCCTTGCCCCAAAGTATTTGTCCGAGCTTTTAACTTTGGGTGGGCAAAATCGGTTGTTGCGGTCTTCCAATCTACGGACTCTAGAAGTCCCGAGGTCGAGGTACAAGCAGTGGGGCGATCGGGCTTTCGCTGTTGCTGGCCCAACTCTGGAACAAGCTCCCGCCAGACATTCGCACTATAACGGATGTTGTTCATTTTAAATCAAAACTTAAAACTTATTTATTTAGAATGGCTTTTAATACACAGTAGTGGTGTAACAACTCTTTTTCTGATGATTATAGGTTACTTAATCTGTCTGTTTTTTATGCTTTGTCTGTTTGTTTGTTTTGTTTGTTTGTATTTCACGTGAATGTTGTGTTTTGTTTTCTTGATGATGTAAAGCACTTTGGACACCTGCTGGTGCTGTAAAGTGCTATATAAATAAATGTTGATTGATTGATTATCATATTTACTTTATTTACTCGATATTTACTCGCAACTCAAATTTTAAGAAGTGCCTGACTAGCTCAGTGGGTAGAGCATGAGACTCTTAATCTCAGGGTCGTGGGTTCGAGCCCCACGTTAGGTGGTGGTGTTTTAGAGAGTGGGAATGCCTGAGTTCTGCACCATATAGGGGGCAGATCATCTGTCAATCGAAAGATTAGCAGTTCCATCCCAGTGTAAAAATCCCTGTAATTTACCAGACTAAAATGTGCCTGCATTCTACGATCATGGTCTAAAATTGAAGACATGAAGGTATTTTTGCCCCCTGTGAACAATTAAAGAATTTTTCTGATGTTTTTAATTTTGTGGGCAAGCCACGGCTGGGATTCGAACCGTCGAACTGTGGAACATCAAGTATACCGCCAGTCTAGGCATTTTACTGCCCCCTACTGTCTTTTTAAATGAACAGTTCTTTAGTAATTTAATTGTCCACAAGGCAGATATTCCATCAGTTTCTTTATTTTTGTCCAGTTTTCCAGTTTAAAAACTGTTTATTGCCTTATTTGGAAATCACTTTCCAGAATTTGGGGTGTTACTCTGTTATAAGCTGGGCTGGGTTGTAAATAGTGATACAATAAATAATAATTGCAAATAAATAACTATTGATAAGTTCTTCCCCAAACCTTACAGAAAGGCTTAGTTTTGATCTGATTGCAAGGATTGTTGGGCATCTTTTATAAATGAAAACTGATACACTGTATTATTTATTCCTACCTTCCTGAAGTGAATAGCATCCTACATGTAAGTAACTGTTGCTGCATGTTGTCATCATTGTCATCACCATTATCATCATTATTATTTTATAATTATTGTTACCCACTTTAGTGTAGAAAAAAAGGAATAAATAAAGAATTTTTGTAAAGGTTTAATTAAAACACACCATAAAAAGTACAACAAACACAAAACAATTATCATAAATGTTATTGTTTTTTTTTTAAAGTCCTCCAGCCACTGTTCTTTGGGGACAGCCTCAACTGAAGGGCAGTACACAGTCCCTTTGTACTGGCTGTGTCCTGTCTCAGCTGTCCTGAACTGCCCGCATTTCTTGCACGTGTCGTGCAGTACTCTGCGGGTCAGTTTTCAGACTGGAGCCGGAAGAGCAGGAGTTTGGCACGCTGCAGCACTGCCAAATGGGAGATTGGATGTAGTCCTCCCTGGGTTTAGGCTGAACCCCAGGGCCTGGGGGGCAGACATCAGGACAGGCACCTGTGTACTCATTGGAGCCAGCATCATCAGCTGTGGAGCTGACGTGGGAGGTGGATGCGGAGCCGGGAAGAGCTGCCGCTGAGTACGTGGCCTCACAGCCACAGGTGTCGCGAATGTGGGTGCAGCCTTCCTCTTAACCTGCGCTTGACCCACAGTGGTACTGGTGAGCCGGGCCAGGTGGGGGGGGGGACAGATAGGGGTGCATATTTGCGCTGGGGAGAGGGTCAGCCGCCACAGACAAGCGGCTTGGCAGGTCCAGACCCCGCATCACCACCATGCTGTCTTGCCTCTTCACCGTCTTATTGTGCCACTGCACTAGGGTGGTGTGGCTCACGTCCACCAGCTGCATGGTGGTTTGCTGATTAATTAACCCGTTGGCGAGAATGCGCCGCCTGACTGGTCTGTAGTCCTCCAGGATAAGGTCCCATCTGGATCTCTTCTTGGGACTGCGGTGGATGGCACAGCCGAACAAAGATGGTTCCCACCAGGCGGCAGCAATCTGGCCCTTGGGCAAGCGGGGCAGCGATGGTGAGGGCATGCCGCTTTACATTCTCTCCACCCCTGGAGTGAACTCCTGCCTCATCTTTGAAGACTTGAACCTCCCTGTGTCCAGCCTAGTCTTGTGTCTGGCAGCAAAGACAACCCGTTGCTTGTCGTGGTCTAGGAAGTTCTGGCACAGAGCGACAATATTGACAAAATCACCTGAGAAAGACAACATACAAAGAACCGCACATGAGAAAACAAAAACAGTCAAGTGTGGACATTTGAGACAGAGAACAGAGGAGGAAAAACAAGACGATATAAGTTCGTGACCTGCTGGTTGGTGAGGGCTAGAGGGCTGGTTGTGCAGCTCCACTAGATATTCTGCCAAGCTGTCCACTCATCCACAGCCTGGTGAAACAAGGATGAGAATTCTGAGATGAGTGAAGTTGGGACAAAACAAAATAACAGTGATGTTATTTATTAGCAAATGAATATGCTTTACATACCCCAGACACATCCGCAGCCATGCAGGAGATGGCAGGCTGGATAGGAGCAGCCAGGGAGGAGGCAGCAGCCAGGGAGGAGGCAGCAAGGATGGAGAAGACAGGCTGTGTTGAGACACTTAGGTCATCAAGGAGACCTGACATTGTGAGGTCAGTTGTTTGGTCTTCCTCAAAGCCTTCATTGTCTTCCTCGCCCCCGTCCACATCCTCCAGCATGTCTTCTGTCTCCTCTGAGTCAGGGCTGACCTGCAGGGGCTGCCCAGTCTGACTTAACAGGTAGTCAACACCAAGCAGCTCTCCTATTAAAAAGAAAACATAAACATGTGCCCAAGCATGCACACGTAATTAATTAGTTAATGTCATGTATCATGTTAAGTATATAGTTAGCTTTTATTTTGAATGTCGGTTAAAACACTTAGAAGCCAACAAACCAAAAATACTAGGTAGACAGTTATTATTACATTAGCATACCAGTGTATTTGGAGGGTGGCCTGAAGTTTGGCACAAATGGCCGGCCAAACACCTTCAAGCTGCTGCTGTTGACGCACTGGGTCACATGCCCGGCGTAGGTGAGCAGAGACGATGGCCTACTGGTCACCGCCGCACTCCCCCGATCCTGTTCCACCTGTTCAGGCCTTCCAGGAGGTAAAGATGGAAATTCAGCGCATTTGCACTAGTTCCTGACAAAAAAATAAAATATTAATAGTCCATTAAAAAGGTCTGGCTTTCCAATCTAATGATTCTTTTCATAAAAGACTATACTGGGTTTTATGATGTACTGTAAGGAAGACACCCACCTGGAATGAACGTGTTCAGGTGTCAATGAAATGATTCCAGAGACGTGGACCCTCTGGCACAGCGATACTCAGGACAACACCCCCCTTCTTGGTGGTACTCGTCTCTGTATGAAAGCTGCACACCAGGCAGGTCCTGGATGCACTTGACGTGGCGTTGCTGCACACGCCAGATGTGCTCCATGCGCACCTGGTCCAGCAGTGGCACCTCCATGAGGTCCCTCCTGTTTGCCTGAACTGAAAAGACAAACAATATTAATTTGATTATGTAACAAACACAAAACCACTATATATATATATATAATATATATATATATATATATATATGAAATAAGAGTTATTTAATGAATTATTCACCATTGACACACTTAGTAGGGGGACTGGGAGTCCTCACAGAAGACGGAGAAGGGATATATATATATATATATATATGTATATAACCAGCTGGACCTGCCGGAAAGATGGTGGCACAGCAGCCGTTGCACCAGCGGTCGAGACCAGAGCAGCAGACTGCGAGGCTGCTGGCAGGAGGCTGAGTGGTGGGCTGCTAAAGCAACAGCATTGTGATGCGTGATGTAACAGCAACAACACTGCAGCAGACATGAGATGTGAGATTAAACATAATGATACATCAATTTAAAACAGATCACCTTAGTGCAGTGAAATCCACAATTACAGGCCACTGACCCTCCAAACAGAGTGGTCTGTCCACGGGCCTGCATGGGACATTTCTCAATCTGAAACAATCACAACCATGTTTAGACTGGGGTGTACAGTAATTTGTTTTATTCATAGCATCTGCACTATTGTATGGTATATTTTTTGAAGTTATCATTATATATTGCTATATTTTACCTTCTGATAGAGGTCATGCCACTTCCGCTGCTTAGGGGCTGGTCCTTTGCCTCCAGAAGGCCAAACCCCTGAGCGGGCATACGCCCTCAACCTCGCCATCCACTCTCCTTCCCCCATGGACTTGTTGCTTTTAGGCTTATTGCTCATCTAAAGGCAACATGAATATGGACAACAATATACAATGAGCATCCTTTGGACAATACACTGTGACACTACAGCACAAACGCACACCTACTATGACAGCTGCATTATCAAAATCAATCAAGTTACTTTTAAATGGGTAGTAATCTACCTGGATGATTAGCATAGAGTAGGCTATGTCATAGCAAGTTAGCTACATATTGTTTCTCTATTCACAGTAATATTGAGAATAATATGTAGATCGTAACATTAGTTTGTTTACATGACACAAACTAGCCATAATACAGTAGTTAATTTAGCTACAGATTGCAATTTACCCAGGTGCAGGTGGTTAACTAAGAATAGTAACAACATAGTAGTTACATGGCTTTTTCTATTTATATTAATATTTCACAAGTTACGTTTATCAATAGTAACGTTAATGTCAGTTAGTTTACATTTCACATGACACAAACGATCATATTAGCTAGCCTACCGCTACAGTTAGCATTAGCGATTGTTAGCTATAATGCTACGGCCATATAACAATGTAACACCTGGCAAAATTATCAGAACACTTTGTGTGAAGGTATTAAATAAACTGTATAGGCCTATTTAAGAAGGAAACGCATGTTAATGGTTACTTACCATTGAAGTTTATCTCACTGTCAGCTTAAGTGCGATGACAACAAACCGTTACTAGGCACGCTGGGGGCGTCATGTACGTGAACGTCATCCTATGACGCTTGGGACGTCAGCGTCATGTACGTGCGTCATCCAATCTTTCCAATTTATCAGCGTTATGATTGGCTAGATCCATTGTCATCCCGCTACGTGACTGGACGGGGGTGAATTTCACATTGGACATGACCGAACGTGATTAGCTGTCAAGATTGGAAATAGAACAGACGATTCTGAGCGAGAAAGCGCCACTCTGCTCTGGAATTTCTACCCAGGTCTGTGATTCACATTTTGATGGAAGTTGGCAACCTAGGTTCCAACCGCTCACGGGTTGGAAAGTTAAACATTTGGTAGACCTTGCAACTATCTTTTATGTGAGCTTCCTGATTACTAACACATTGATTATTCACATGTAACACTTGTGATTTTCTGGTGTTTTAAAACAGGGCATTGTGAGTACAGATATAAACATCAGTAAGGAGTCTACCAAGTTGCCTCTTATCATTTTAGTTGGACACCCAGTGAGGCTTACCGCGATGGTTTGGACTGGGTCGACTAGGGTTTTCGGCTGCTCTTGTAATTGTCAGCCCAAACATATGGGCGTTCATGGAGACATGGAAGAAAGTCACTAGGGTGGCAATTTGCTTGACAATAGCAATACATTGCGCGGGATGTTAATGGCATCTTATTGACCTTGTACCCCAAAATGCAATACAGGCTAAATCCCATGGTGGGAATCAAGATCCATCAATGTTTCTGTCCACAATGTCCACCTGAATCCAGAAATGTCCCTGCCAGATGGGCAATAGACTGACAGTTGGGTCAAAATTGTGCAATTATCTTCAAAATGTCCAACTGAGTCCACAAGTATACCTGCCAGATGGGAAATTAACTGATAACTGTCTTCATGGTCTGAACATGTCAAATATTGCCGGCCAACGCCCACATTGAGTCCAGGTGTGTCTGTTTTGGTTCCTGATCCATGCTATGACCCCAAGAGTGCACAATTTACAATTGAAAGCTGTGGGGAAAGGGGGGTTTCAAAGCTAATAGACCATTCAACAAGCAGTTCTGATGCACTATACTGGCCCACTCAGGATGAGCACTGTATACTCTGACTGCAGCAACACAAGTTCAAATTTCAGTGATACCTAATTTTTATGGTGATTACGAGACTGAATGCAAAGTGATCTGTAGCCGGGGATTGGGTGGACATGATGATGGTATGCAAACTGAAGTAATCTCGGCAACAACAAGGTGCTGCTGGGAATTGAACCCAGGATCTCCTGTTTACTAGACAGGCACTTTAACCAACTAAGCCACAGCACCTCCATGAATAGGTGTAATGTTAAGTCTTAATTTCTCTTTTACCTAGAATAAGCTAAACATACAGTATACTGACTGGCAGTATTGGGAGTAACGGTTTACAAAAGTAACGCAAATAAAGTAATGTATTCCTTTTTGCTTTAACACAGTAATATAACATATTACCAATTACATTTCAGTAATATTATACTTGTTTAAACAACAACAAACACAACATTAAACTAGAGACAGTGAAGCTCAGTCCACCAGGTGGACCAGTCACCATTTGAACCAGACTGGGGGGGAACGTTCAGGGCCCAGCACTCTTCCAGATCGTTGAGAACCTCTAGCAGCTGGGTGTGCTGCAATACAAAAATGAGAAATTGGTGACCAGGCCAAGATGCCTCGTGGGGGCCTCCCTAGGGAGGTAGTCCAGGCACGTCCACCTGGAGGTCTTGGGTAAGACCCAGGACTAGGTGGAGGGATTATATCTCCAACCTGGCCTGGGAACGCCTCGAGATCACCCAGTTGCTCGGAAAAGGGAAGTTTGGGGTCCCCTGCTGGAGCTGCTTGACAAAGATGGATGGTTGGAACCCTGGTCACTAGCTCATTGTAATCTTGCATGACAGACAAACGTTTAGTAGGCGCTGTAGCTTAGTGGTTAAATCACCTGTCTTGTAAACAGAGATCCTGATCCAAATCCAACAGTGCCTGATAATTAGTTAATACTTTAGTTATCAGCACTACAAAGAGTGTATATATTTGTTATTTATTTTTGCTATAGTGCTTAACAAGCATTATTTAATTTTGCCCAGTTGTGGCCTGTTGAGGGGCAATACATATCTGAAGGGAAATGGATTGGACCCATTTTTTAATGCTTTCAAAACCTTGTTTTGTTGGGGCTGAACGTGGCCCAGGTGTACACCAGGACCCTGTGACATCACTGTCAGGTGGGTTTCAGGTGTTTGATGCTAAATGAGGTCAGAGGTGAAATAAACATGAACTTTACCGACCAAGGCACTTTGGCACTGACTGCCTGATTTTAACGTCTTCAGTGCTGCTGGAATGAAAATTAATACATTGATTATTTAATATAAGTTGACTATATCGCGATATGCAACTAAAGAAGAATCACTGTGTCTTCATAGATCTAAGAAGAGGGAGCCAACTCGTAGGGATCTGCACCACACATAAACTGTAATTTCTCAAAATATCTTCCTCCCCTATATGTCCCTGAATTCTTAATTATTCTGTAGTTAGAAATCGCTGTGAGCAGGGTTTGAACCTGCGCAGGGAGACCCCATTGGATTTCGAGTCCAACGCCTTAACCACTCGGCCATCACAGCTGTAAAATAAGCTCTGTTTTTACAGCGGAGAACCCCTGAGGCCTGACAGACTCCATTCAGACCAATCAGACAAAGATAGAGCCTATCTCACAAGTACCTTGGGCAAATCTAAATGAATAATGGGGATTCCCAAGCACTTCAGTTCCAAAGGATCATTCAAATCTTGTGGGTATTTCAGGTGTAATGTGGGTAGTTAATCCACCCCCTTTAGATGATCTGATTAATTTCCGAACCAGTCCAGATTAACAATTAACAAGTTATTGAATCACAAGTCAATGAGAAACATACATGTGTACAGACAAGGCTAGCAGTAACAGCGCCGCATCAGAACATTTCTGGTGTGCAAAGACCAAGAATATGCCACGCAACAGAAATGCCATGCTCACATCACACAGGCAGTGGGCAGGAGGCCTTACCCTCGACTTCCACCAACTGCGGATCCACTCTGCTTTGTGTCTGCTCCGTGATCCGCAGTCTGTCAACACCCACCTGGTCCGGATTTGTTGCAGGCCATGACGGACCACTGAAGTCACAAGGACCCACGGGATCTCGTAAATTCATGTATGACCACGCGATATAACAGGATGTAGTTTGTATAAACAGAACCACAAAACCTGATGAATGAACTAACTTAAACTTGCATTGCTCTAAATTTCATGTGTTTTCATGTATCATCTTAAGTCTGTGTTGATGTAGTGTTTCTGTGTAAATGTAACATGCTTTTTTCATTTGCTACCAGGGCTTAATGAGTAGCATGGGGATTGGGTAGACATGATGATGGGATGCAAACAGAGGTGATGACTGCAACAACAAGGTGCTGCAGGGATTTGAACCCTGGATCTCCTGTTTACTAGACAGGTACTTTAACCAGCTAAGCCACAGCACCCCCATGAGTACTACTCACAAACAAAACAACAAACTTACTCTCATTCAGTTCAGGAGTTGCAAAATGGCGCCGCTTGAGTGGCAGCTTGTTACAGTAGCTCTGCAGTTTGATACATCTTTTTAGTGTTTTTACGGTGTTTTGTCTTTTTTGTTATTTTTTCTTTGTCACTACCGACACTTTAAGCAAGTGGGCAGCTATGGATGTTCATATTGTTACGTTCGTAGCTTGTCTCTTGCTGTTTTTGGAACTTTTTGGCACAGCAAATGGAAACTCATCCACAAAGCACCCCACTCAACGACGGTCCCATTGTTCTACACCCGGGATCAGCTGTTAGCCCTGCGCCACACACCCCCTCTCTGCGCGGAGCGGCAGGAGATTCCGAAGGAGTTACGGAGAAGAAGGAGAGGGAGCAGAGCGGGTGTGAAGCGCAGGGAGCGGAAAAGACGGTATAAACCATGTTTACCGTCTGTCATCATGGGCAACGTTAGATCTCTGTCTAACAAGATGGAAGAGCTGACGGCGCTGACCCGACTGCAGAGAGAGTACCGGGAATGCAGCCTCATGTGTTTCACCGAGACGTGGCTGTGTGAACTTTCTCCCCGACGCACACGTCACCCTGGACGGTTTTAAACTTTTACGAGCGGACAGGAAAGCAACGGAGAGCGGTAAGAAGAAGGGAGGGGGGATCGCTGTGTTTGTGAACGATAGGTGGTGCCACCCGGGACACATCAGTGTGAAGGAGCAACTCTGTACCAGAGACTTGGAGCTGTTAGCAGTCAGTATTAGGCCATATTACCTCCCGAGGGAGTTCTCACAGGTTATCGCTGTGACCGTGTACATCCCCCCCTCGGCGGTCGCTGCTGCTGCTACAGATCAGATTCATACTGTTGTGGCTCAACTTCAAAACCAGCACCCCCATTCCCTTCTCCTCATCTCTGGGGACTTCAATCATGCTTCCCTGTCCTCTGCTCTCCCCACCTTCACCCAGTATGTTAATTGCCACACCAGAGGCGTCACAACTTTGGACTTACTGTATGCTAATATCAAAGAAGCATACACCTCATTCCCCCTCCCCCCCCTCAGCCGCTCAGATCACAATCTCGTCCATCTAGTCACAGACTACTCCCCTGTGGTGATCAAACAACAACCTGTGAAGAGGCTTGTGAAGCAGTGGTCTGAGGAGGCAAGTGATAGGCTCAGGGACTGCTTTGAAATTACAGACTGGGAAGCACTCTGCACCCCCCACGGCACCAACATTGACAACATGACACAATGCATCACAGACTATATCAACTTCTGTGTGGAGAACACTGTGCCCTCCAAGTTGGTCCAGTGTTTTCCCAACAACAAACCCTGGGTGACTTCTGAGATAAAAGCTCTGCTAAATGAGAAGAAGAGGGTTTTTGCATCAGGGGACAGAGAGGAGCTGCGCAGAGTCCAGAAGGAACTCAGACTCAGGATCAGGAGGGGGAAGGTCATCTACGGGAGGAAATTAGAAAAGAGTTTGGAGCAGAACAATGCTAGGGACGTCTGGAGAGGAATGCAGAACATCTCCGGCCACGGCAAAGCTGTGGTAAGAAGCCAAGCCGGAGGAGACAAGGACTGGGCAGATGAGCTGAATCTGTTTTTTAACAGATTTGACTCTGCCTCCTCGCCTCCCTCTTCACACCCCCAGCCCCCTCTTTCACACCTCCCCTGGCCTTCTCCTCCTCCCCCCCCTCCCCTCCTCAGCCTGCCACCTTCAACGACCCGCATCAGCAATGAACCCACCAGCCCGCTCCTCCCCCCTCTCCCCGCTCATCAGTTCACCACCCCCCTCTCCCCCTCCCTGAGACCCTCACCTCCTACCATCCACACCCCCAGTCATCCTCCACCCACTTCTCCATAACAGATGATCAGGTGAGAAGTCAACTGAAGAAGCTCAAGGCAAGGAAGGCCCCGGGCCCGGACGGCATCAGCCCAAGTCTCCTCAGGGACTGTGCTGACCAGCTCTGTGGTGTGTTCAGGCACTTATTCAACCTGAGCCTGGAGAAGGTCCCAGCCCTGTGGAAGACCTCCTGTGTGGTCCCGGTACCAAAGTCACCGCGACCCAAGGAGCCAAACCACTTCAGGCCTGTTGCCCTGACTTCTCACCTGATGAAGACCATGGAGAGGATCATCCTGCGTCACCTGCGACCCCTGGTGGGCACACAGCTGGACCCCCTGCAGTTTGCTTACCAGCCTGGGATTGGAGTGGACGACGCAGTGATCTACCTGCTGCACAGATCGCTGCTCCACCTGGAGGACAGCGGGAGCACTGTGAGAGTCATGTTCTTCGACTTCTCCAGTGCTTTTAACACCATCCAGCCTTCGCTCCTCAGAGTGAAGATGGAGAGTGCCGGAGTGGACCAACATCTGGCTGCATGGACTACGGACTACCTCACCAACAGACCACAGTATGTGAGGCTCCATCACTGTGTGTCTGACGTGGTGCACTGCAGCACAGGTGCCCCTCAGGGTACGGTGCTCTCCCCCTTCCTTTTCACCCTCTACACCTCGGACTTCACACACAACACCACCCACTGCCACATCCAGAAGTTCTCTGATGACACAGCCGTTGTTGGTTGTGTCTCTGAGGGGAACGATCTGGAATACAGGTCGGTTATCAAGGACTTTGTCAGCTGGTGTGAGCTCAACCAGCTTCAGCTTAACACCAGCAAGACAAAGGAGATGATAGTCGACTTCAGGAGGAAAACATCCCCCTTCTCACGGTGAGCATCCAGGGATTGGACATTGATGTAGTGGAGAGCTACAAATTCCTGGGTGTTCACCTAAACAATAAACTGAACTGGACTGATAACACCCAAGCACTCTACAAGAAGGGCCAGAGTCGCCTCCATCTGCTGAGGAGACTCAGGTCCTTTGGAGTGTGTAGGACTCCCCTCAGGACCTTCTATGACTCTGTGGTGGCCTCTGCCATCCTCTACGCTGTGGTCTGCTGGAGGGGGGGCAGCTCGGACCGGGACAGGAGCAGACTCAATAGACTGATCAGGAGAGCGAGCTCTGTCCTGGACTGTCCTCTGGACCCCATAGAGAAAGTAGGGGAGAGGAGGATGTTAGCCAAGCTGACATCCATCATGAACAACACCTCTCACCCCCTACATGACACTGTGGGGTCCCTGAGCAGCTCCTTCAGCAGCAGACTGATACACCCCCGGTGTAAGAAGGAGAGGTACCGCAGGTCCTTCATCCCGGCCGCTGTCAGACTCTACAACACCTGCACTACCTGATAGTGTTGTAGTTTCTGTTCCTGTTTTTCTCCCATCTACATCACACACTTTCTGTTTATCTTTAATATTGGTATTTATATTATTTTATTACAAGTACTTACTTTTCAATATTTATGGTCTCAGGTTAATATAATTTAAATTAGGCTACCGACTCTTGCTTCTTTGCTCTAATTACACATTCAACTTAATTTTTAACGTCACTTACACCGCAATATTGTTTCTCTTATCATGGCAACCGCACTTTAAAATTCCTTTTGTTTGACGGCATTTTACTTACTCAGTCTACCATATTTTCATTGTCTATTTCTTGCGTGTATTTCTTGCCTTGTATTTTTTGCCTTGTATTTCTTTCGTGCTTATTTGTTTGTGTGTTATTGTTTTGTTTTTTTGTTTTTTGCTGTTGCTGCTATGCTGCTACTTGTAACGACAGAATTTCCCCGTCGAGGGATAAATAAAGTATGATCTAATCTAATCTAATCTTAAGGGGCAATAGAGTCTAGGATTTCAATGCATGTGGAATGGAACTCAGAGAGAATGTTATCTGGGGAAGAGGGAGAGACCAGACCATTCTTGGCATTAAACTGTGAGCTCACAAACGCAGATGCAAACTCTCCAGCTGAAGAGGAGGTGATGCAGCAGAGCCTAGAAGCTGAGGAGACAGGTTTAATTGCGGGTGGTGGAACATGTCTATGTCTGTGGATCCTCATGGAGGCAGCTTGATAGATTGTTATGCTCCCTTATTTGTGCGATATAACCAAGATCTAATTTTTTATCAAACCGGGTTGGGAGAGTAACCTTTCTGGTTACTTTTTGACAAACAAAGCAAGTTACGTCACTCAAAGAAAGCTACTGGCTGGGAACCAAAGCCATATCAACTGCTTGGAAGGCAGCTAAGCTCACCACTATACCACCATCACTGGACAATACAACGTTCACTGCAAATCTTGCAACACATCTGGGCATTGAGACTGAAAAGAAATGCTCAGAGATGCTTTGGTGGCTTCCAGTACCTATTTGATATTTTTACATTGTCCATGAAGGCACATCTGCCATTTGGTATAATGAAATGTGTGACCACCGTTGAAGGAGAGCTTTCGTTGTCAGCAGGATTCTAACCTGCGCGGCGAGACCCCAATGGATTTCAAGTCCATCGCCTTAACCACTCGGCCACAACAACCTGAAACGCAGTGCAATACTGATTTGCACTAATATTTGCACTGACTCACAAAAAAAACACGAGTAAAATTAAAAAGCACTGCATAAACCTTGCTACCGTGTGTTTATTTAAATATGGGTACACTTTACATGTAGGTGTATACTTTACTGCAAATTAAACTGAGATGTCTGGGTTTCAATCTCTGTTCAATCTGTGTGCCTTTAATATCACACATGTGGATATAATGACAGAGACTGCCAAGCAAACTCTTGCAGCACATTTGAAGGTTCCATGGTGTAATGGTTAGCACTCTGGACTCTGAATCCAGCGATCTGAGTTCAAATCTCAGTGGAACCTGCTTTTAAAGCCAAGCACCGGTGAAAAAGATCAACCTTTCAACTTTCCACATCTAGTTTAAAGTAAGCTTACAGGTTTAATGTCCTTTGCCATTTAGACTGTAAACAGTATGTTGGTGGGGGCATGTTGAGGAGTCACCTGGTTGTTAATGTAACTTGAAGGAGCTCCAAATTTGACAGTATTGACTGGAAGTGATAGGCTTTGAGTTACATGGGGGATACACACTTTGCATTCAGTCTCGTAATCACCATAAAAATTAGGTATCACTGAAATTTGAACTTGTGTTGCTGCAGTCAGAGTATACACTGTTCATCCTGAATGGGTCAGTATAGTGCATCAGAATTGCTTGTTGAATGGTCTATTAGCTTTGGAACCCCCCTTTCCCCACATCTTTCAACTGTCAGATATGGGTGGGGGAGTGGGCACTGTGTCCAACCCTTTCTGTGTAAAAAAAAACAACTAAAGTAGTCTCTTGGATGAGAGACAAAACTTCTGCGGAGGACCTTTTACCAAGTCCAGTTGCCCTCGGCCTAGTTGTGATCTTTGGGGGTAATAGCATGGATCAGTAACCAAAACGGACACATCTGGACTCAATGTGGGCATTGTACGGCAATATTTGACACGTTTAGACCATTAAGACAGTTATCAGTTTATTTCCCATCTGGCAGGTATATTTCTGGACTCAGTTGGACATTTTAAAGATAATTGCACAATGTTGACCCAACTGTCAGTCTATTTCCCATCTGGCAGGGACATTTCTGGATTCAGGTGGACATTGTGGACAGAAACATTGGTGGATCTTGATTCCCACCAGAGGATTTGGCCTGTATTGCACATTGCCTTCACATCCCGTTTAATGTATTGCCATTGTCAAGCACATCGCCACCCTGGTGACTTTCTTCCATGTCTCCATGAACGCCCATATATTTGGGCTGACAGTTGAGAAACCTTCCTTTGTTAACTAGGACATGGATGACTGAGAACCTACTATATCATGACATGTTTAATTTACACTGTTCTATACTCTATATACTGACATACTGTATTAATGTAAGAGTTCTCAGGGCAGTAAAATGTCCCCTGTGAGATTTAATACTTGATATGAGATTACTGCAATGCATTCTGGTCAAGACTGTGTAACTGAATCCAGCTTATCTCCCTCCCCCTTCCTTCCTCTCTCTCTCACTAGTGAACCCCCTGCCTGTGAGTCAGTAGTTTTTCACTTTTACTTTGTCTTGTTGTGAAGCAGACGTTTCCCCCATGTTAAACATCTGGTAAGTTCCACTTTTCAGCTGCTTTTTGATCTTTCATTAAACTGTAAACATGTGTTTTGTTAGAGAAGAGTTGAGCTTGGTTAGGGTTAACTGTAACAGTGATTAATCCTAACAGCTGTGTGTCAGAACAGTACAAGTTAAAGGCCTACTGAGTTAAAACCATGCAAGTATTATAAGCTAAATGCATTTACTGTATCAAAGTAAAAGCTGTAGAAACTCTAGATGTGTGTGTGAGGTGTTAGGGTTAGCAGTGTTTGGGGTGTTAGGGTCAGGGGTGTTGGGGGTGTTAGGGTTAGGGGGCTAGGATTAGGGTGTGTGTCTATTGTTTCTGTTTAGAGTATGTATATATTAGTGTGTATATTTTGTTTTGGTTGTTTTGTATGTGTAAGCACATTGTGAGCAACAATGTTCCAAAGAAAAATTCCTTGTATGTGTCATACATACCTAGCAAATCAAACTGATTAGGGTTTGGGGTATTACGGGTGTTAGGTGTAGGTGTGTTAGGGTTAGGGGTGTTAGGGTTAGTGGGTTTAGGGGGGTAGGGTTAGGGGTGTTAGGGTTAACACAAACACAATCACCATCTACTTTAACAGGAGCGGACCATGATGGAGTGAATTCTAAATCCACATTTTACCCGTGTGTTGTCCTCCGGGGGTCCCAGAGACCCGTCCTGCATTCAGTCGTATTTCTCCGCTATTGTGGCCTCGGCCTCCAGGATTCCGAGACCCGTCCTCCACTCAAACCTGTTAAATAAACTAAATAAGTTCCCGTGACACGAAGGACAATACAAGGGTTAAGAAGTCAAATGTAGCTCTTCTGACAAAGTGAGACAAGACTGAAGGTGATCTGTATTACTGTATTATAGCATATATTGATATTCTGTGTTGCTGTTTTATTTGTAGGCTTCTACAGGCTTCTAAGTGAAACTATGTGGCAGACTGTGGAACAGAATCCAGCTTATCTCCGTCCCCCCTCATTTCCTCTCTCTCTCACTGGTGAACGCCCTGCTCTTTGTGAGGCAGTAGTTTATTCCTTTTACTTTGTCTTGTTGTGAAGCACATGTTTCCCCCACGTTAAACATCTGGTAAGTTCCACTTTTCAGCTGATTTTTGATCTTTCATTAAACTGTAAACATGTGTTTTGTGGGAGAAGAGTTGAGCTTGGTTAGGGTTAACTGTAGCAGAAAATCCATAAAGACTCTACAGCTGATCCAGAATGCTGCGGCACGTGTTCTGACGGGAACCAGGAAAAGAGATCACGTTTCTCCTGTTTTAGCTTCTCTGCATTGGCTTCCTGTAAAATTTAGAATAGAATTTAAAATCCTTCTTCTCACCTACAAAGCTCTTCATGGTCAGGCTCCATCTTATCTTAAAGAGCTTATAGTACCTTACAACCCTAGGAGAGAACTACGCTCCCAGAATGCAGGGTTACTGGTAGTTCCTAGAGTCTCTAAAAGTAGAACGGGAGCCAGAGCGTTCAGCTATCAGGCTCCTCTCCTGTGGAACCAGGTTCCAGTTTGGGTCCGGGAGGCAGACACCGTCTCCACATTTAAGAGTAGGCTTAAGACTTCCTTTTTGATAAAGCTTATAGTTAGGGCATAGAATCGAATATTGTTAGGGAGTAGTAGTTAGTCACATAGTTTTCAGATTTATCTATCATATAATATAACCAAAGGGAGACTTGGCATACAGCCCGATCCGGTTGGGGGAGTTCTGGCCCGGCCGGGCTGGAGCTCTCTTTACCTCGTCTCTCTTGGTTTGTTGTAATAATAGTTTTAGACAGCTGGGGACTTATTTTGATACACTAGTTAGGGCATAGAATCGAATATTGTTAGGGAGTAGTAGTTAGTCACATAGTTTTCAGATTTATCTATCATATAATCAAGAAATAATAGAACTAAAGGGAGACTTGGCATACAGCCCGATCCGGTTGGGGAGAGTTCTGGCCCGGCCGGGCTGGAGCTCTCTTTACCTCGTCTCTCTTGGTTTTGTTGTAATAGTTTTAGACAGCTGGGGACTTATTTTGATACACTGAGCTCCTCTCTCCTCTATCTTTCCATCTTTTCATTTATGTGCATCCATGTCCCAGAAATGCTTGTTACTAACCTAGCTCTGGGGAGTCATTCCCCGGAGTCCTTATGTTCTTTTTTCCCCAGCATGTTCCCTTGGATCAGAGAGGCTCCGAAATCAGGGTAGCAGCTGTCGCCATGGTCCCGCTCCATGTTCTGCAATGCCATGTTCAACTGCTACACTGCAGTGCCCTGCTACGTCCTGCTACGTCCTGCTGGGCCTTGTAATGCCGCACAGCGTCCTGCTATGCCATGAACTACTACAAAGAACTGCTACAAACTACTAATTTTTTCTATTTTTTTATTACCACTCTTCATTCTAACCCCAACCGGCCCGTCAGACACCGCCTACCAAGAGCCTGGGTCTGACCGAGGTTTCTGCCTAAAAGGAAGTTTTTCCTCGCCACTGTCGCACTGTTGCTTGCTCTGGAGGAGACTACTAGAGCTGTTGGGTCCTTGTAAATTCTGGAGTGTGGTCTATCTGTAAAGTGTCTTGAGATAACTCTTGTTATGAATTGATACTATAAATAAAATTGAATTGAATTGAATAGCTGTAAATCTGCTTCCTAAAAACAACAACAGGTCCGGCACTCCTTTCCCTCTTTTCTCTTTTCCTTTCTTCATCACTCTTCTTTTGCACTCGTTCCCACTTGGACCTCCACAGGAAATAAAACATGGCTCGTTCCAGGTCTAAAATCACTTAAAAAAAATTTGACCAGAGGTCAATGGATCAAAGCCATCCTGTCTTAATTGCTATAAATTGTTTCTACATTTTTCTTATCTTTATTAATCCTTTTGGGATGAATCCCGCAAGGATATTGAAATATCACTAAATAAAAGAAGAAACCTGGGTAAAACAAGTAATGTTAATGTGTATATGGCTTCAAAACCTGTAAATGCAACTGTGGTGGCTGGAAATCAAACCTGGGTAATATTATTGCAATGCTATGGTAAAAATCATAGTCAAAAAGTAACACACCTGTTGTCTTTCTGCTGGACAACACAACGTTCACTGCGAATCTTGTAACAGACAGAAAATAAATGCAAAGAGATACATTGGTGGAGACTGGTGGCTTCCAGTACCTATGAGATAACACAATATTGTTCATGAAGGCATATCTGCGGTTTGGTATATGAGTCATTGAGTCATTGATGAGTCATTGGTTCGCTACCATCATTAAAGAATGCCTTTTGTTGTCTAAATCTCAGGAATCACCTTAGAATCACAACTTCCATTTATGTGCTTGTGCCAGTGTTCAAACACCTGTCACTGTATTTCCAGCATCAGTTTTTTATTTTAAAATACCTGCCCCGTGTGAGGGTTGAACTCACGACCTTCAGATTATGAGACTGACGCGCTGCCTACTGCGCCAAAGCTGGGGAACAATAGTCTGTAAGGGGGGGGGAGAAGAGGAAAAAGGGGAAGAGGGAGGGAAGAAGGAAAAAGAGGAAAAAGGAGGAAAAAAGAAGAAATGAGAGAAAAGATGAGAAAGATGCTAAATTACACACATAGTGTGAGAGTTTTATATTGTCTATTAAGTCAGATTTTAATTTAATTGCTGAAATTTGAATGTTTCTGGGAAATAAGGGAAGTTTAACGTAGATTCAAAGGTCACAGGCTCGATTCCCACCTAGCACCAGATCTTAGGTTCGATCCCCACCTAGTGCCAGAAGATCCAATTACACTGTCCACAACTTTATTGTTCTACAATTTAAACAAATAATTTATAACGTTTAGATTGACTTTTGAACAATATATCTGTTTTTAGTACTGCATACATTTCGTAATCGTGCTATATTTGGTCAAAATTAAAAGTTAACCTTTATAATAAGTACTGTTTAGTAATAAATAATTTTCTTTTTCTTTAAACAATGTATGACAGGTAAAACCAAGCATTTTTACTTCTCTTTTCTCTAAAAGCAAGTAGATCAAAGTCATTTGCAGGGAAGAAGGGTGTATAAAGGTAAGTCCTATGCTCAGCAGTGTGTACACTATAATTTGGAATAATATTGAAATGAAGCCAATTAATATAATACATGCCAACTTTATTACATTATTGATCTCAACAAAACAATATGTCTTTAGGTAATGAATAATATTGTTTAGCACAAGAAATGACTGACTATACAAAGGTTTTTACACCAGGGAGGAAAATAAGAGAATTAACAAACTAGTTCTGAACAAAGAGTAAAACACACATAACATATAAATCACAATACATCATAGTATTGTATGCATAGTACAATCTAACTATTAATATTTTCTACCGAAATGAGTCGTCTTCTCTTGCGATTGAGGCAAAGCTGCCATTGAGCACAAAATGCGTTTTGACTGGTAGGAAATGGAGATGGGCGTTGCCAAGAGGAGGCGCTTTTTTGATTGGCAAGAAATGGATATGAAGTCTCTCGTGATTGGCAGAAAATGGAAGGGAGCTTTGGGTTTGATTGGAAAGAAAAGGAGATGAGAAAGTGGACAAATACGTTCCGGGTTCGATCCACTCTGCTCTGGAATTTCTACCCAGGTCTATGATTCACCATTTGATGGAAGGTGGCAACCAAGGTTCCAACCACTCACGGGTTCAAAAGTTAAACATTTGGTAGACCTTGCAACTATCTTTTATGTGAGCTTCCTGATTACTCACACATTGATTATTCACTTGTAACACTTGTGATTTTCTGGTGTTTTAAAAACAGGGCATTGTGAGTACAGATATAAACATCAGTAAGGACCAACCAACTTGCCTCGTATCATTTTAGTTTGGACACCCAGTGAGGCTTACCGCGATGGTTTGGACTGGGTCGACTAGGGTTTTCGGCTGCTCTTGTAATTATCAACCCAAACATATGGGCGTTCATGGAGACATGGAAGAAAGTCTCTAGGGTGGCAATTTGCTTGACAATGGCAATACATTGCGCGGGATGTTAATGGCATCTTATTGACCTTGTACCCCAACGTGCAATACAGGCTAAATCCCATGGTGGGAGTCAAGATCCACCAATGTTTCTGTCCACAATGTCCACCTGAATCCAGAAATGTCCCTGCCAGATGGGAAATAGACTGACAATTGGGTCAACATTGTGCAATTATCTTCAAAATGTCCAACTGAGTCCACAGATATACCTGCCAGATGGGAAATTAACTGATAGCTGTCTTCATGGTCTGAACGTGTCAAATATTTCCAGCCAATGCCCACATTGAGTCCAGATGTGTCCGTTTTGGTTCCTGATCCATGCTATGACCCCAAGAGTGCACAATTTACAATTGAAAGCTGTGGGGAAAGGGGGGTTCCAAAGCTAACAGACCATTCAACAAGCAATTCTGATGCACTATACTGGCCCATTCAGGAAGAGCACTGTATACTCTGACTGCAGCAACACAAGTTCATATTTCAGTGATACCTCATTTTTATGGTGATTACGAGACTGAATGCAAAGTGACCTGTTTAATGGGTAGCATGGGGATTGGGTGGACATGATGATGGGATGCAAATTGAGGTAATCTCTGTAACAACAAGGTGCTGCTGGGATTTGAACCCAGGATCTCCTGTTTACTAGACAGGCACTTTAACCAACTAAGCCACAGCACCTCCATTAGTAGGTATAATGTTAAGTCTTAATTTCTCTTTTACCTAGAATAAGCTAAACATACAGTTTACTGACTGGCAGTATTGGGAGTAACGTGTTACAAAAGTAACGCAAATAAAGTAATGTATTCCTTTTTGCTTTAACACAGTAATATAACGTATTACAAATTACATTTCATTAATATTATACTTGTTTAAACAACAAGAAACACAAACATTAAACTAGAGCCAGTGAAGCTCGGTCCACCAGGTGGACCAGTCACCATTTGAACCAGACTGGGGTGGACGCTTCAGGGCCCAGCACGAATCATGGAGCAACAGCTACGGCCGCAACAGTGCCTTCTGACGTCCCCTGTTCCTTCCAACATGGAGCTCTTCCAGATTGTTGAGAAGCTCTAGCAGCTGGATGTGCTGCAATACAAAAAGGAGCTGGTGACCAGGTCCAGATGCCTCCTGGGGGCCTCCCTAGGGAGGATGTCCAGGCACGTCCAGCTGGGAGTCAGTCTCGGGGAAGACCCAGGACTAGGTGGAGGGATTGCATCTCCAACCTGGCATGGGAACGCCTCGGGATCCCCCAGTCTCTCGGAAAAGGGAAGTTTGGGGTCCCCTGCTGGAACTGCTTGACAAAGATGGATGAATGGCTGGAACCCTGTTCACTAGCTCATTGTATTCTTGCATGACAGGCAAACCTTTAGGAGGCCCTGTAGCTTAGTATTTAAAGCACCTGTCTTGTAACCACAAGCTCCTGGTTTCAAATCCCAGCAGTGTCTCATTATCAGTTAATGTTTATATTATCTGCACTACAAAGAGTGTATATATTGGTTGTTTGTTTTTGCTATAGTGCTTAACAAGCATTATTTAATTTTGCCCAGTTGTGGCCTGTTGAGGGGCAATAAATATCAAAATGGAAATGGATTGGACCCATTTTTTAATGCTTTAAACCTTGTTTTGTTGGGGCTGAATGTGGCCCTGGTGTACACCAGGACCATGTGACATCACTGGGTGGGGCTTCAGGTGCATGTGATGCTGACTGAAGTCAGAGGTGAAATAAACATGAACTTTACCGGCCAAGGCACTTTGGGCGCTGACTGCCTAATTTTAACATCTTCGATGCTGCTGTAATAAAAATTAATACATTTATTATTTGATATTAGTTGACTATATTGGGATATGCAACTGAAGGAAGATTCACCGGGTCATCATGGATGAGGGAGAGGGAGCAAACTCGTAAGGATCTGCACCACGCTGAATCCATGATTCAGAACGCCGCACAGCGTCCTGCTATGCCATGAACTACTACAAAGAACTGCTACAAACTACTAATTTTTTCTATTTTTGTTATTGCCACTCTTCATTAACCCCAACCGGCCCGTCAGACACCGCCTACCAAGAGCCTGGGTCTGACCGAGGTTTCTGCCTAAAAGGAAGTTTTTCCTCGCCACTGTCGCACCGTTGCTTGCTCTGGAGGAAACTACTAGAACTGTTGGGTCCTTGTAAATTCTGGAGTGTGGTCTATCTGTATAGTGTCTTGAGATAACTCTTGTTATGAATTGATACTATAAATAAAATTGAATTGAACCAACAATAAACTGTAATTTCTTGAAGTATCATCCTCCATGACTCCTTCCTGACTAAATTCTTACTTGTTCTGTAGTTGGCAATCACTGTGAGCAGGGTTTGAACCTGCGCAGGGAGACCCCATTGGATTTCGAGTACAACGCCTTAACCACTCGGCCATCACAGCTGTATGATAGGTTCTGTTTTGACAGTGGAGAACGCCTGAGGCCTGACAGACTCCATTACAGTTGGTAACATCAATCAGACAAAGATAGAGCCTATCTCACAAGTACCTTGGGCAGTTCTGAATGACTTATGGGGATTACCAAGCACTTCAGTTCCAAAGGATCATTCGAATCTTGAGGGTATTTTAGGTGTAATGTGGATAGTTATTCCACCCCCTTTAGATGATCTGATTCATTTCCAAACCAGTCCAGATTAACGATTAACAAGTTATTGAATCACATGTTAATGAGAAACATACATGTGTACAGATAAGGCTAGCAGCAACATCGCCACGTCAGAAAAGTTTCTGGTGTGCGAAGACCAAGAAAATGCCACGCAACAGAAATGCCATTCTCACACCACACAGGCAGTGTGCAGGAGGCCTTACCCCTGACTTCCACCAACTGCGGATCAACTCCGCTTTGTGTCTGATCCGTTATCTGCAGTCTGTCAACACCCACCAGGTCCGGATTTGTCGCAGGCCATGACGGACTGTATGATAACGCGAAATAACAGGATGTAGTTTCTATAAACAGAACCACAAAACCTGATGAATGAACTAGCTCAAACTTGCATTGCTCTGAATTTCATGAGTTTTCGTGTATCATCTTAAGCCTGTATTAATGTAGTGTTTTTGTGTGAATGTAACAAACCCGTTTCATCAGGTAATTCAGGTAATTATTGCAACAACTTCTTGAGTCTGCCCACCTGCACCTGTTTAAGCCAGTATTCCACTCCACTGGCATAGACTGTTTTCAGCCACATGTAATGTTATGGTACAATATTACATGTGACTTTTTTGCTCTGGAACATCAGGAAACTGGTAACTTTGTTGCACTTCTTAAGAATCACAAATCATTTTGGATTTGGATCCAGGATCTCCTGTTTACAAGGCAGGCACTTTCATGACCACTAAGCTACAGCGCCTTGTACAGAGAAGCATGTCTTGCAAGAATACAACGAGCTAATGAACAGGGTTGCTTCCATCCATCCATCTTTGTCCAGCAGCTCCAGTAGGGGACCCCTACGAACTCCGACAAATGAAAACAGCTGGACGTATCCTTGACAGCTGGACGTGTCAAGGCCTCAGGACTCACTGTTCACAGGCAGGCATACCAATAACAGCCAAAGTCCTATCTATGCAAGGACCTTGAGAGATGAGAGACCCTTTCCCCCAAGCCCTGGAAAAATCCAACCTCCTTGCCATAAGTCCCCTCATCACAAAGGTCACTAACCACTCCCTCCGGTCAGGCCATGTTCCATCAACACTGAAAACAGCTGTTATCATGCCATTTCTCATGGAAAGCCATGGAAAGCTGAAAACACAGTCCTAATTTAGTCCTCCTCAACAGTCAACATGGCGTTTGCCATGTGGCATGTCACTTTTTATTTCTCCCATGTTAACAGTGTTGACCAATATGGTAGGCATTCTAACCTCAGCTGACACGCTCACGCCATGCAGGCAGTGTGCAGGAGCCCTAAGCTTCCAAGGTAAGACTGAAGGAATTCATGATATAAAAACTTTATAATCTTCACACTAAAGTTGCAAAAACACCTCCAACAAAAGGCTTTTATTCGCTTTACATGGACACATGTAATGTTATGGTACAGAACAACATCACATGTCACTTTAGTGCTCTAGAAAATCTTCTTTGTTGCACATGTTAAGTATCACAAACCATGTGGAAACACTTTATTTAGTGATAACCAGGCACAGCTGGGCTTTGGACCCAAGATCTCCTATTTACCAGACAGGTGCTTTAACCACTAAGCTACAGCTCCTCCTGCAGCAAAGTCTGTCTTGCAAGAATACAATGAGCTAGTGTAACGGGTTCCCTCCATCCATCCATCTTTGTCCAGCAGCTCCAGCAGGGGACCCCAAACTGCCCTTTGCCTAGCCACATAAACCAGCTCCGACTGGGGGATCCCGAGGCGTTCCCAGGCCAGGTTGGAGATGTACTCTCTCCACCTAGTCCTGGGTCTTCCCCGAGGCCTCCTCCCAGCTGGACGTACCTGGACCAGCTCTCTACGGAGAACCCCAGGAGGCATCCTTACCAGATGACCCAACCACCACAGTTGTTTACACCGAGTACCTCCATAATGGCCATGGATCCGTATTCATCCCCAGAGGTGCTGTGGCTTAGTTGGTTAAAGTGCCTGTCTAGTCAGCAGAAGTTACTGGGTTCAAATCCCAGCAGCACCTTGTTGTTGCAGAGATTACCTGTACTTGTTTTTAAGTTGCCTGCTAATCAGATGTTGTTGTGGGCGGGGCATTAAGTCTGACTCAGTGGTGAGTGAAATGGAGCAGCTGATTGACACAGAACTGTAGTGGAGCCAAAGTAGTGCATTTATTACTTAATTTCATTAGTTATCAGGCAAATAGAACACCTTGTGGGTATATTATTGGTGTTTTTTGTGTAAATGTAACATGCCATTTTCATTTGCTACCAGGGTACTTTGACAGGGATTGGGTTGACATGATGATGACATGCCAAAAGAGGTAATCTCTTCAAGAACAAGGTGCTGCTGGGATTTGAACCCAGGATCTCCTGTTTACTAGACAGGCACTTTAACCAACTAAGCCACAGCACCTCCACAAGTAGCTACCCTATTAAGTCTTAATTTGTCTTTTACCTTGTATAAGCTAAACATACAGTATACTGACTGGCAGTATTGGGAGTAACGGCTTAGCTCGCCTAGGCTTGGCGGATCAATCCTATCCAGTCAGTCTGCAGAAGAGGTCTAAGTACCTGGCAGGTCTCTCCCTTCAGCAGTTTGAGAACGCCAGCCCACTCCTTCTCCTTGGTGCTGATCATCCACATCTCACCCCCATAGAGCCAGTGAAGCTCGGTCCACCAGGTGGACCAGTCACCATTCGAACCAGACTGGGGGGGGACGTTTCAGGGCCCAGCACGAATCGTGGAGCAACAGCTACGGCCGCAACAGTACCTTCTGACGTCCACTGTTCCTTCCAACATGGAGCTCTTCCTGATTGTTGAGAATCTCTAGCAGCTGGATGTGCTGCCACACAAAAATGAGAAAGTGGTAACCAGGTCAAGACAAGACCAGGAGGCAGTAAGTCTGCTTAAAGAGAAGACTACGCGTGTGGAGGTGGACAGAATACTCCGCTATGCTGTAACAGTTTCCCTAACTCACCCGGCAAGGGAAAAGTACAACGCATATAAATTAAGGTAATGGGTGGATCTCTGATATCTATCGGCTATAATCTAGTCCGGCCTACTTTATTTAAACAACCCCAGAATACCCTCAACCCCACAAACACCCTAATTGTCTCAAATTTAGCTCAATAAACATGCTAATAAAATAAAAAGAAGACCATGGAATATAAGTGTAACTGCTTAACTGTGTAACTAATTAAACAGGATGTACCATCTTCATCCTCATCCCTTTCTGGCAGCCATATTTGATAAGAATGACCGAGCAACCAAAGGAGTGTATGTGAAGTAGGTAAGGGAATGTACTGTTGAAAGTCGGTGTGCAAATGTGTGCTGATGATTGTGTAACCCTTGCAAGCGACTTATCTTATCACCCCCCCCCCCCCCCCCCCCCAAGCTACACCACCACAACAAACAGCAAAAAACAAAACAAAAACAATATCCCCAATATTGAATCTACACCTCCAGTGGAGACTGCGACCTGAACGCAGCACCTTGGACCGCTCAGCCATCCTGACTGAATATTCCAACGTGTAGTAGGATCTCTCACAAAAATAATAATATGGTAAGTCAACTATGTCATGATAAAGTAGGTTCTCAGTCATCCAGGTCATAGTTATCAAAGAAAGGTTTCCCTATTGTCAGCCCAAATATATGGGTGTTTATGGGGACACGGAAGAAAGTCACCAGTGTTGAAATGTGCTTGACAATGGCAATACATCTTACCGAGTCTGTATATATGTAACATATAATGGTAATGTTGTATATGGCTTCAAAACCTGGTGGTGGCTGGAAATCAAACCACAGCAAAATGCTTGCACTGCTATTGTATAAATCAAAGTTAAAAAGTAACATCACTCAAAGAAAGCTACTGCAATGGCTGGGAATCCAACACCGGTCATTTGTTCGGAAGGTAGCTATGCTCACCACTATACCACCATCACTGGACAATACAATGTTGACTGCTTAGTTGCAACACATCTGGTCATTTAAACAGATTTTTGCGTTAATTACCATAAACACAAGGTCTCTACAACCCACAACACTGTGCTATACAAATTTGCTCAAATCCTTCTCACTTGTTGAGTAAAGCAGGACTTTGGCAGGCACTTGTTAAGTTAATCATCCACTTTATTGTGTTTTAATTCCTGCTGCATTATTTCATTTTCTCTTTCAGAATAAGAACTGATCTTTTATAGTCGGGACAATAACACTTGTTGGAGATGCCGGGGATTGAACCCGGGGCCTCATACATGCAAAGCATGCGCTCTACCACTGAGCTACATCCCCTGAATGCTCTCCGATTTGTTGTGATTTTTTTGTGCCTTCAATATCACACATGAGGATATTATGAAAGAAACTAGCAAGCAAACACTAGCAGCACTTTGAAAGGTTCCATGGTGTAATGGTTAGCACGCTGGACTCTGAATCCAGCGATCTGAGTTCAAATCTCAGTGGAACCTGTTTTTAAGCCATAGCACAGGTGAAAAAGATCAACCTTTCAACTTTCCACATCTAGTTTAAAGTGAGCTTACAGGTTCAAAATGGAGCTGAACACGGAGCAGGATTCCTCCCTAACGGGCGCTCTGCTCTGCTCCGTGCCCCCGCTGTCCGGTAATAGTTAAAGCAGATAAAAACCTAAAGAACACTCAAAAGCTTCAAGATAAAACTTACTTAAGAAGCTTCTTCACGTTCAAGAGAAGGCCTGTTTCCAGCCAGACTATGAATTGATTCATGAAATCCCTGTTATTAATATCCCATATGGTCTAGAGGTTGGGATTTCTGGTTTTCACCCAGGTGGTCTGGGTTCAACTCCCGGTATGGGAATCAGTATCTAGCCGATGAAGGTCTGCAGCAAGATCTGTAACATCTGTGTCATTGGTCCTGTATTAAATGAGAGCTGTATGTACCCTAAGCCTGATATGCATTTCACCAAACCTAGCTCATATAATGATAATACATAGACATAATATGTGTCTCTATGATCAAACATTGTAAAACTCACTAGACATGGTGGTGGTAAAAAGGTGAAAACCTGAATCCTGACTGCCAGACTGGACTTCTTGCAGTGTTTTATCAACAAGTGATGTATGTATTTATGTGCCCTGTTCCTGGCATATCTATGGATGTATTCATAAAATCACTGTTATTATTCAATGTGTCAGTCCCATAGAGTCTAGCAGGAGACCTGCCTAAATAACCTTTACACACAGTCTTAAGGAGTCCTCTGGAGACTACAATCAGTACATCTGAGAAAGCTTTCAGTTAGTTTGATTTTACATTCATTTGGCCTAAGTGGTGTCCAAAAGGTCTTGGTTGCTGCTCTTAAAGACTTCTAACAGTAAGGAAAACCCTGGTTTTCCTCCAGGTGGCCCTGGTTCAACTCTCGGTATGGGAATTGGTATTTAGCTGGTGAAAATCTGCAGAAAAATATGTACGATCTCTGACATTGGTCCTCTATTAAATCAGAGCTCTAGTTTCGTACGTAAAAAGGCAAAAAAGTGGAAGATTAACTCAAGAAGTGTTTAATAAAGATGAGCAAGTACAGCTGTATCTGTATCTATAAACCATGTGAATTATCTGTTTCTGTATCTGGCGGGGCCAAACCCAGAAGTGGACAGGATTTAACCTGGAAGTGGGTTAGGTTGTCTTAAAATGGGCGGGGCTTTAACCGGTATGTTATTTTAAGCATGCAATGGATATGGGTTGATCAAAAATTGTTATATTTATTGCTGAATGCCAGGGACCCGAATGGCGAGGCTGCGGCCTCCAGGGTAGTAAAAAGATGACATCGAACAAGGATGGCATAATAAATAAAACAGGGGGGGCTCCAAGACCCGAAGAATGAGGTCACGATGGCATTTGACATGAAATGAAAGCGGTAGGCTAGTACAAAAGGTAATATAAACTAAACATGTCCCTGTGACACAAAGGACAATACAAAAGGTTAAGTTGGCCAGTAATATTTGCTTTTTAATCTGCGTTGTGATTGTTGTGTGCCTTTAATATCACACATGTGGATATTATGAAAGCAAACATTGCCTAGCAAACATTGCACCACCTTTAAAGGTTCCATGGTGTAATGGTTAGCACTCTGGACTCTGAATCCAGTGATCTGAGTTCAAATCTCAGTGGAACCTGTTTTTAAGCCACAGCACCGGTGAAAAAGATCAACCTTTCAACTTTCCACATCTAGTTTAAATTAAGCTTCCAGGTTTAATGTCCTTGGTCATTTAGACTGTGAACAGTACGGTGGTGGGGACATGTTGAGGAGTCACCTGGTTGTTATTGTAATTGGAAGGAGCTCCAAATTTGACAGTATTGACTGGAAGTGATGGGCTTTGAGTTACATGGGGGATGCACACTTTGCATTCAGTCTCGTAATCACCATAAAATTTGGAGATTCCTGAAATTTTAACTTGTGTTGCTGCAGTCAGAGTATACAGTGCTCATCCTGAATGGGCCAGTATAGTGCATCAGAATTGCTTGTTGAATGGTCTATTAGCTTTGGTCACACACACATACAGACATAAATTAGAAAATACTAACCATAATTAAATCTTAAAGTTAACACAATTTATACAAGAAATAAAATAAAAGACACTACTCCAAATAGATAAATCAATTTACGAAATAAGATAACAAAAGCCCTATAACAAACTAATTTTAAATTACATATTTAATTGCTTTGAAATAAATATGTCTTAAGTGATTTTTTAAACCATACTGAGAGTTGTGTTTGATAGTCGTTGGGAGAGAGTTCCATTCACACATCGCTCTGTACCCAACAGAACGCTAAATTGACTTAGTTTTCACTTTAGGTAAAATAAAACTCCCTCCTACTGCACGCCTCGTTGGATGATGATGTGTAGCAGTACTAAAGGATAGTTTTCTGTTTGAAATAAAAGGTTTTTTGTTTGTTATAACGTTATGTAAAAAAAAACATTATCAAATACACAATCTCTTTTTAACTTTAAACCATGAGAGTTGTTCATGCATGTTAGCAACATTTGATCTAAACCCACGCGAGAGAGCCACACGTGCAGCTTTATTCTGAATCACTTGTAATTTTTTCATATTAATTGCTGAAGTGTTGGACCACACCACTGAGCAGTAACCCACATGTGAAAAAAACAAAACTTGAAGGACTTTTTTACCTATCTGTGGTGTGAAGATGTTTGCACACCTTTTAATAACTGACAAGGTGTTGCCCATTTTAGTTACCAGCTTCTTAATGTGATTGTCCCAACACAATCTATTGTCAATTATCACACCCAAAAGTTTAGCCTCCTCTCTTTGCTCTACAGAAGTTTGCTCTATACCGAGTTCAAGTTTTGGTTTGGAACATTAAAAAAATGAGTTCCAACCACTAAAATGGTAGTTTTAGATCCATTGAGATCAGTTTGTTACTTCTGATCCAGTCCACCACTGACTGTAGCTCTCTCTGTAGTTTATTATTTAGATTACCAATATTAGTTCACTGTAACTCTCTCTGTAGTTTAGTAAACAGATGGTAAATCGTTTAAAGATTGTGAAGAGGAGTGGCCCAAGACAACTTCCTTGAGGAACTCCATGTTCCACAAGCCTGAAAATCTTCCATTAAAGTAAACTAATTGTCTCCTATCAGTCAAATAACTTTCCATCCATAATAATGCGGAGTGTGAAAAACCATAATATTCCAATTTTTTAACAGTAAGTTGTGGTCAGTTATATCAAATGCAGCAGTAAAATCAAGCATCACAACACCTATTATTTTTCTCTCGTCCATATCCTTAAACCAGTTATCAACCATCTGAGTCAGGGCAGTGGCAGTTGAGTGTTTTCGTCTGTATGCATGCTAAAAAACTAACTAAATTATTTAAAAATAAAACTGAATCTGTTCATAAACAATTCTTTCCATTATTTTACCAAGAATTGGTAATAACCTTATTGGTCTAATGTTTGATCCTGAGAAAGGTATTTTCTTACTCTTTGGTATTGGCATAACTTTACATATCTTCCATGCTTGCACATATATTTTCCATAAAACACATATTAATTATATGAGCAATAGCAGGAGCAATGATTGAAACTATTGGCTTAATCCACCTATTTTCGATATAGTCCACACCAGGTGGTTTGTTTTACAATTCATCAGAAGTAATTCAACTTTCAAAACACTGACACTCTTAAATTTAAAACTACATACAATCTTTTTTATCAATGTTTTTGACAAAGCCGTGTTCTGTAGCGGTGTAGTATTTCTAAGATTATTTATTTTATTGATAAAATAATCATTGAGACAATTTGCTATATCACTTAATTTTTCTAACTAAAGGTCTATCTCTGTAGGGATCCATCCCATAATGTTGTCACACACTTAGAATAATAATCTGAGTCTTTCAACACTTTTAGTGGATGGAAACGTTCTCTTATCAAGGAGTTTAAACAAAGAAACGGCAGGAAGGAAAAATCCACCAAATCAAGTCACAAATAATCAGCACGAGAACTCATTTAATTTCTTTTATATTTGTTATTTCATTGTTCCACATTGCAAAACATTTAAAACAATTCAATCATTGGTATTATTCTACAAGTCAGATAAATAAATCAACCGTTTGCTTTCTATTTTCTGATTTTGTATGACATCATCAGTGTCTTTACTTTCAGTCTGAACAGACTTCACCAGATTTAAAACCACATTCAGTCACAGAAAATATGAAATGTCAGACAAAGATTATTAAATGAAATTCCACAAAGTAGGAAAACATGATGTTAAACTACAAAACAACAATAACTTGAGAGCGTACAATTAAAAACGGCCAACTTCTAGTATGTCCGTAATGATGAAAGGACCAATTTAAACAAACATTGAATTTGCGCTTATTAAACTCCCAATGCTCAAAAGTTAGAGTTTTTTTTAGTTTAGAAATATATAAGGGTAACAAAAATGTATTCCAAAAATGAAAATTATACTGACTTCCTGTCAGCCAAAAAAAAGCTGTATGTTTCTAGAAATGAGAAGAAAGTTTTTACAAAATAAAAAAAGTTTCAAACACGTCTATGTTTTCCAACCAAAACATCTTTAAACGTCTTGATGTTTCTCCTTTGGGCCTTCTCCTTCCTACGGTGGGTACATTGTGGTTAGGGTTGGGTACCGAAACACGGTGCTAGTACGGCACCGGTGCCTTAACACCCGGTCTCTATCGGACCGAATAGTAACGGGGATTTTGGGGCCTCATTTCGATTCTACTGAAATACCAGCGCTGCCTTTTCCATCTAGTGGTTGTTTTTGTTGTTTAGCAGCAATTGCTCGAAAAAATACGTTATTGTTATTACATTTTTTTTTCATTTATTTTGGACCATATAGCAATAAACAAACTGTTCTTAAATGTTTCTGTTTTTTGTGCTCCTTTTTTATATATATATATACACATTAAACAATATATTTTTAAAAGGATGGTTTAGGCACCAATACTGATTGTCTTTTTGTGCTCCTTCACTTTTAAAATATATAAATTTATAAAATGTATTTTTAAAAGGATGGGTTCCGGCACCGATTCTGGTGCCTAAATGGTAAAGGGTTCTGAGGACAGGCAGAAAACAGTCCAGCTGATCCACAATAACATACATGTTGATCAGAAGATAAAGTTACTGCTGGTCAGCCTTCAATGTGGAGAGAAGATCAGAATATAACAACACAGCTATCAGGGCATGAGGAGGACGAAACAGCTTGGCTCTGAAACATGTTCACAACGAGGCAGCGTGAATGCGCTGGTGAGTTTTAAGGCTACTACTCTGAGAAAAGGTTTTTCCACATTGTTCACACCAGTACGGCTTCTCTCCAGTGTGAATGCGCTGGTGAGTTTTAAGGCTATCACTATGAGAAAAGGTTTCCCCACATTGTTCACAGCTGTACGGCTTCTCTCCAGTGTGAATGCGCTGGTGAGTTTTAAGGCTACCACTCTGAGAAAAGGTTTCCCCACATTGTTCACAGCTGTACGGCTTCTCTCCAGTGTGAATGCGCTGGTGAGTTTTAAGGTTGCCACTACGAGAAAAGGTTTCCCCACATTGTTCACAGCTGAACGGCTTCTCTCCAGTGTGAATGCGCTGGTGAGCTTTAAGGTGACAACTCTGAGAAAAACTTTCCCGGCATTGTTCACAGCTGTACGGTTTATCTCCAGTGTGAATGTGTTGATGTCTTTTCAGGACACTCTGTTGTGTGAAAGCTGCCCCACATTGATCACAGCTGTACAGTTTCTCTCCAGTGTGAACTCTCTGATGAATCTTTAAATATCCAGATGTTGTGAAGGATTTGTCACACTGCTGACAGCGGTGACGTCTGACTCCTCTTCGTCTCCGTTTCTATCAACAGAGAAAAATCAAGAGAGTGAGTTAGTGAGGTGCCATGCTGTAGAGGTCTATCTTAAACTAGAAACAACATTTAGAGCATGTCTATGGAACATTGTTTGACTGACGCATTACTTTTCTTAATTATCTGCCAACATCACTAGTCACTCCCCAGAGTCCTTATGTTTTTTATGTCTTTTTTTTTTTAATTGATACTATAAATAAAATTGAATTGGAATTGAATCACTATTATGGAGTTGATTATGGGAAATGTAACATTCAGTGTTGGTTAGTTTGTGATAAATAAACTACTTTTTATAAATGTATGTGTGGCCTCCATTTTGTTGCCAGCCTTTAGCTGTAACATTATCCCACAGATTTTTACCTTTCACTGGTATCTGTAGGGGTTACCGTGTTATCTTCATGTTGCTGGAACAGTTCTACTCCAGTAAAGTAAATTAGAACCATTGTTCCTGATAGGCATTAGCAATGAGGGGCACCACTTGACCTTTGACCTTTTGTTTTAGGTTGTCGTTTTGCTAAATCAAACGTGTATAGCCAGCAGTATTATGTAAGTAAGTAATATGGTAGTGTAATGTGGTATTGTCCACACAAGCTACATTTCCTCAAGCATTTCTGATGCTCATCAGAGCTTTCTGTGTGCTCTGGAATAAAACTAGCTTTGATGTACAGTTGTGTTCACAATAATAGCATCACTAAACTCAAATTATTTTTTGGTAAAAGTGATATTTCTACATGGCAAGTCATTTACTAGTAAGTGTTGTAGAGTCCTAGAAAACCAATAGTCATGACATGCATGCTGCTCATTCTGTGGAATTGAATCTGTAATTGAAAGGAGCATGTTCAAAATAATAGCAGTGTTGTGTTCAATTATTGATTGATTCTGTGAAGAAACAGGTGTCAGTTATGGCCCATATTTAATCTATATACTGTATATATACATATTTAAGGAAGGAAGGAAGAACATGTTGTGCATGCTGGTTATAGTGCATTTCACACTAAAACTCAGACAGTTTGTCCTCCGACCCCCCTGCACTGAAATCAAGCCCCAGTCCACTGTGAAGACAGTAAAGCATGGTGGTTATGGGATGTTTCTCATACTGTGGTTTTGGGCCTGTTTATCACATACCAGGGATCATGGATCAGTTCCAATACATCAGAATACTTGAAGAGGTCCTGTTGCCTTATGCTGAAGAGGAAATGCCTTTGAAACGGGTCTTTCAACAAGACAAATACCCAAACACACCAGGAAGGAGCAAAGTCTTGGTTCCAGATGAACCAGATGGATGTTATGGAGCGGCCAGCCCGATCCCTGGACCTCAATCCCAGAGAACCCTTGTAGGGTGACATCATAAATGCGGTTTCTGAGTCCAAACCCAGTAATACAGAGGAATTATGGGATGTGGTTCAATGGTCCAGGGCTGGAATACCTGATCACAGGTGACTCCATGCAACACAGATATGAAGCAGTTCTCAGAAATAATGGTTATGCAACTAAATATCAGTGCTGGGATTCAAATCCTGACACATTTTTTCAGTTAATAAAGTAAACATTTGAGTTTGTAAAGAAAAATGCAAATACTGCTAATATTCCTATTTCTTCACTTCCTGTAAAGGTAGAACACAGACTTGATCAATGTTGGTCTTGTTGGCAGTGTGGAATTAAAAGCTAATCTAAGGATTTTGAGCATTATTCACTTCTTTAAAAACACAGCTGTTATTCTGAACACAACTGTATGTAAAGGTTTTGTATTCAACGGTGTAATGATTGGTGGAAATGGGGGTGGCCTCATACACCCCCCCTCCATTGATCTCCGTTTGTAGATCAACAGAGTGAGCGAGTGAGTTAGTAAGGTGCCATGGTGGAGCGAGCTAAGTAAAACCAGAAGCATCGTTCACAGCATGTCTGTGTCCAAGTTCCACTGCTGCATTACCATGGTTACAGTTCTTTGTGGGAGTGTTTGACACCCAGTTGAACTTGATCTAGTATCTGTAGGGGTCATCAGCCTCTCCGACTCAAGGGATTGGTTGGCACTCTTTGTTTCTTAATTAGATAAAAAATCTAAATTTGGTCACAAATAATACTTTACATGAGAATCATAATCCAGAAAAACAAAATGTGAATAAATTGTGGAATCTGTTACGTTAAATTGGCAGAAATGTAAATTACGATAAACGTGACTGCACATTATATGAAAGGCACCGAGGAGATTATCCGCACTGATTTTTCCCGGCCTTTATTTATCCGTGTTGCCCCCCCCGGCCACTATCAGAGGGCCGCAGTTTAATTAACTACCGGCTTTTCTTTGAGGAATTACTGTATAATATATAAATCCTAAAAGACGTTTGTGAAGCCTTCTGTGTGCATTCATTAATATTGACATTAGATTTCTGGGACTCTTCAGTTTGGAGTACCCTCTTTCCTTCACTCACCTCCTCCTCCCTGACACCTTTCCTCTTGCCCTCCTTCTTCTTCTTCTCCTCCGTCTCCTGGTGTTTCTGCATGTACTCGGTGATAAGGTCCAGGTCCAGGTTGTCTTGTGGCTCCCATGTGTTATCCTCACTGGAAAGGTGAGTGCAGACAGAAGAACATCTCCTCACACTTTGTTTTTTAGGAAATACATTCTCACTCTAGCTGCTAATTTGGATTATTCCTTTTATCTGTTGCCATATTGTAAACTTATTTGCGGGTCTGCACCTTAGTGTCAAAATACCAAACCTTCAACTTTGAGGGTATGGTACAATGCCACAAATTATGCTGTAGAGTGTGTGTGTGTGTGTGTGTGTGTATATATGGACCAAGGACCCCAATTATTAATATTCTAGACTCATACTTACTCTGAGAACCCCTTCCATTTCAGCAGAAACTGTACTCTTCCCTTCACCACTCTGCGGTCCAAAACCTTCTCCACCACATACTCCTCCTCTTCCTCCTTCACTGCTGCAGGCTCCTCCTCCTCCTTCACTGCTACAGGCCCCTGCTCTTCCTCCTTTCCTGCTCCGGTCGCCAGCTTGACGTCTGCTGAGGACTCCTTTGGTAGACCCGGAGTGGGGGATAATGATACAAGGGTTAGGCTGAATCTCATTTCTCTGTCTTACCCTAACCCCTTCCCCTAATTTTTGCGCGTTCACGCTGGACCTAGTGGTGTCCCAATACGTTTTGTGATCGAGGGCTAAGGGGTGCATGGCCCTAGACAGTTAAAGAAAAAAATCTAGGGAGAACGCGGGCATACTTCAAACCGAGGGGGTAGGATAGACATGGTGCAACAGGAAACAATGGCTGCCGCATCGACCAGAGAGACGCATAAAATAAGTATTTTAGTCTTAAATAATTGATTTGAAAATTACGACAGTCTTGTTGGGTGGTCTATGCAGTCCTGTACATATATACTTGCAACCATGTTCTTAACGGAAACCTTTTAAAAATCACTAGTTTGCAATGCTAACGCTAATCACTAATGTTAACGTTGATTAGCACAACAGTCCCACATTTCTCTGCCTTGAATGGACTGTATACATCATATATATATATATATACACAAAAATAAATATTAACGGTCTATGATACATGTGCTTTACATATACCATCCTGTAGGAGGACACAGCAGCTGATCCACTTTAGGGCTGAAAATGCAGAAGTTTCCTAAATCATATGTTCATGTTGTACCCATTCATTATTGCATTGGTACTGTATTATTGTAATAATTTTTTATTAATTCCTGTTCATGCAGTTGTATATTGTTGTTGGTTTTGATACGGGACACTGATGAAACAGGAGGGGGGGTGGGGCACTTATATTAGACATATGAGTGCCTTTTTATGTGTGTGACATGTTAGTTATGGTTCTATTAGTTCTTAGAATGGTTCTGTAACCTCATTTTATGTAATGTTTTTGCCTGTTATGTTTTATTTATCGACAATAAAGACAGATTTTTGTTAAAATGTTTTTGTAAACATCAATGACATTCAAAACTGTGATAACTGAAACAGATATACAACACACCATGTATACATGGTGTTACACAGTTTCTATGCTCCTCGTATCTGGAATAAACTCCCAGAAACCTGCAGATCCGCTGCTACTCTCAGTTCTTTTAAATCAAGGCTGAAGAACTCTCTTTTTGATGCTGCCTTTCTTTAAATGACTGCTCATTTCTTTAAATTTCTTATGCTGCACTGTAACTTTTATTCTTGTGTTTTATGTGTCTATTTTTTTTTTTTTAACTGTCTATTCATGTGTTTTACCGCTTTTTAATGCTTATGATTTTTAACTGTTTTTACTTGTGTTTTATCTGTTTAACTGATTTAGTGTAAAGCACTTTGAATTGCCCTGTTGCTGAAATGTGCTATACAAATAAAGCTGCCTTGCCTTGCCTTGCCTATACATGGTGTATATGTATGTATACATGATACATGTGTATACACATATGTAATGCAAACAGACCTACATAAAATAACTATAAAATATATAAATGCATATGACACTGTTGTCCAAACCCACACAGTCGACAGAAAGAGACGGCATCTTGGAGGTTTGTGATCAATACTGTATGGTGATGTAACCAAGTGGTGTCCCATTTCATAGGGGTATGTTTTCACCCCTACCACTTACCCCTTGGTTTCAAGGGGTGAGGGGTAGGGGTAAGGGCCAAGGGGTAGGGGTAAGATGGAGAAATGGGATTCAGCCTTAATTTCAAACCCTTATTCACAACGCGAGAACATGTTTTACAACCATACGCACAAATCTCTATAAGCTATGTCTAATTCTTTGTACAATTATTGTTCATAAAGAACAATCAGACAACTAGAAAACAACAACTAGAAAAATAAGTGACTTCAATACACGCTGTGAGCATATATGTAAAACAATATTCATGTTTTTATATTCTTCTGACAAGTGGCCGCACCAAAATAAAAAGATTAAGAACCATTGTGGTGTTCCCAGTGTGATGAATGTAAACTACACTACATACATCCTGTATATAGGCACGTTATTGGTCCAGGGATGTAAGACTAATTGAGAAGGTTATGAAACCAATGTAAGCTATAATAAAAAACATCAGGCCTACATATTAAGGAGTAACACAAACTGTCCTTTATTAGAGAAGGACAAGAAAATGAATCATGAATGTATCGGTCTCTGACCAATCTGCCATTATTATCATCTGGGAATATCGCTACATTAATATCGTCACACTTAATCTTCGGAGCGCGTCCTGTAACCTGAAATTGAGACCACGGACGCTGCGCTGCTCATCTCTACTTTTACAGAGAGAGTGGACACTGACGCAACTCGCAGGTCTGCCGGCAGGTAGCGGCCACCGACCAGCAGCCACTGGGCAGCGGCCGCACACCAGGCAGCCTCGACACAGTACCGTCCCACCGGGAAAAGTCCCACTCCCATCAGGATGCCAGTGCAACCATTTCTAACATCTAAACAACTGTAGTAGGGTTTAAATCAAACTATAATAGTGATAAGTATAAAGTATAAATAATAGTGATAAGTAGACTAATGTATGTTAATAAAAATAAAGCAGAACACATGCAGAAGACAACGAAATAACTGTTAAACACGTTTATTTCGGATCAGACGGCAGCTGATTTGACACATGAGACTCCAGGATTAATCTTAGCCCGGCTGTTAGCCTGCTCTGGACCAGGCTAGCCGCAAAGAATAAATCTCTATGGTTACTTGGCTGGGTTTAATTTAATCTGGTTTCGTGCAACTGAGTCAAAGCCAAATTCAACCAGGACAACTTGAATATCCCGGCTTAATCCCTTATCCTGGTTTTGTGCAACAGGCCCCTGCTCTTTATGGATAGACCTGGGAGATAAATAACATCCCAGAGTCCGGTCTAGACCTGCTCTTGACGAAAAGCACAATGAGAAAACTGTTGTTTGGGATTTTGCACTTTATAAATAAAATTGAATTGAATTGAATACCTGTGTGGCCTTTTTGTTGGCGGCCTTGAGCCAGGCAGGAACAACGGGGGGATGGTCTGGGATTGGTGGAGCTGGAAACTTTTCTTTGTGGGAGTGTTTGACTCCCAGTTGACCTTGATCTAGTATCTGTAGGGGTCATCAGCCTCTCCGACTTAGGGGATTGGTTGGCACTCTTTGTTTCTTAATTACATAAAAAATATTTGATCACAAATTAATAAATAACATTATTAGTAACAATTAAAACCGTAGACAAATGTCAGAAGTTGGGACCGGCGGGCGCTGTGTGGCCGGGGGCGGAGTAAGAGGAAGAAAAAAAAAAAAAAAAAAATCGCTCGTGGGAAGCCAAACTCGTGATTGCGATTAAAATTTGATTAATTGTGCAGCCCTACCTCTTTCCTTCACTCACCTCCTCCTCCCTGACACCTTTCCTCTTGCCCTCCTCCTTCTTCTTCTCCTCCGTCTCCTCGTGTTTCTGCAGGTACTCGGTGATAAGGTCCAGGTCCAGGTTGTCTTGTGGCTCCCATGTGTTCTCCTCACTGGAAAGGTGAGTGCAGACAGAAGAACATCTTCTCACACTTTGTTTTTAGACAATCCATTCTCACTCTAATTAGCATTCTTATTATTCATTTTTTCTATTTCTAAGGTTATCTATTTTTCTATTTCCATCTTGTAAGGTTATTTGTGGGTCTGCAACATAGTATCAAAATACCAAACCTTCAACTTTGAGGGCATGATACCATGCTGACACTTATTTGCAATATGTAAATATTTTATATCTCAGGACCAAGATCACCAAGCATTAATATTCTAGACTCATACTTACTCTGAGAACCCCTTCCATTTCAGCAGAAACTCTACTCTTCCCTTCACCACTCTGCGGTCCAAAACCTTCTCCACCACATGCTCCTCCTCTTCCTCCTTCACTACTGCTGCTGCAGGCTGCTCCTCCTCTTCCTCCTTCTTTCCTGCTCCGGTCGCCAGCTTGACGTCTGCCCCAAGGCGGTGGTTTCAAATTAAGTAACCGGGGTTACAAATGTTTTTTCTTGATTGGGGTTCACTTCTTAACTCTCATAGGAGAAACCCTGGAAAGCAGAATCACGGAGTCAGTGAGTGAGAGAACGAACCGCCGTCCTCGTCTCCAAATCTCTGTTTATTACAAATTCTCCCAAATACAAAAGCATAAAACAGTCCTCAACAACAACATTCCCCTCGTTAAAACATGTTTCACTTCAATTTAAGAACCGTAACACCATTTTCTTTACTCCCCATTTTTCAGTTGGCAAAATCTTCCACACTCAAATTCCCAGAAATAGTCTCGTCCTTACCAAAATAAATATCACCCTTACTGAACCGTTTCAATAATAATATATCTCTCTTCTTTCTACCTCCAAAACTCCTCCATTATACTAATGTCATCATGGAAATCAAAAACCCTCTTTGGCTGGAAATAAATATTTAAACAACGTCAGAGTCAAAATATGAACCATCATACACCTGGGGATAATAGTTCAACTTATAATACATTCCTTTACTAATACTCTGTAGAACTTTTAGGAGGAACTCCCCTTTAAGAGTTAAACAACATTTTAACAGTAACAATCCTGTCAGGATACGTTAAAAACCACAAAATAACTCATTACCAGGGAATGGAAGCACCAGCACCCAGAATCACACACACAACCCTATGTTAACTAACATGTTAGTTAGCAGTAATTAGCCTGTGTCTATGTTAATGTTAACTAGCATGTTAGTTAGCAGTAATTAGCCTGAGCCTATGTTAATGTTAACTAGCATGTTAGTTAGCAGTAATAAGTCTGTGTCTATGTTAACAGTAACTAGCATGTTAGTTAGCAGTACTTAGCCTGTGCCTATGTTAATGTTAACTAGCATGTTAGTTAGCAGTAATTAGCCTGTGTCTATGTTAACGGTAACTAGCATGTTAGTTAGCAGTACTTAGCCTGTGCCTATGTTAATGTTAACTAGCATGTTAATTAGCAGTAATTAGCCTGTGCCTATGTTAACGGTAACTAGCATGTTAGTTAGCAGTACTTAGCCTGTGCCTATGTTAATGTTAACTAGCATGTTAGTTAGCAGTAATTAGCCTGTGCCTATGTTAATGTTAACTAGTATGTTGGTTAGCATTAATTAGCCTGTGTCTATGTTATCTCCTAACATTTACCTACCTCTCCGTCTTTACTGATTGGGAATTGAGATTTCTCTTGCACAGCTACCAGAAGACTTACAGCTTTCAGACAGGTTGCTCACGTCACATCTACGTCTTCAAGCTCAGTTGGAGTCTGCGCAGTGCACACCTGTTAGCTAGCCGCGAGCTCTATTGTTTACGAAACCCGTTTCCCGCGGTTACAAACGCGGCTCTTTAGCTCGCCTTTACACATCATAAACTCCATAACTACCCCCCACAGCTTCAGTCCACCACACACACGGCAGAAGGAAACCGGCTGTTGTCATTTTTACCGAGTACCAACCTGGAAAGCAGAATTACGGCATCAGAGAGTGAGAAAACAAACCGCCATCCTCGTCTCCAAAGAGGAGGAAAGTGTGCGTCACCTGGGCCCCGGGGTGTACCGATACCCGCACATTGGTTCCGCTTTCTTTGTTTCCCCGCTACGTTAATATTGCTCACCAAAAAAATTTGAAATTCGTACTAAACGCTACGCTGGTTATTATGTTATCCCTTAAGGGTGTATCACACATTCAAGCTGAAATAAATGTGGCGATATGTTGCTCTATACACGCTAAAAGTAGTGATTATTTACATGGAGCCTGGTGGAGATATGCTGCTCTATACATACTAAAAGTAGTGATTATTTACATGGAGTCTGGTGGAGATATGCTGCTCTATACACGCTAAAAGTAGTGATTATTTACATGGAGTCTGGTGGAGATATGCTGCTCTATACACGCTAAAAGTAGAGATTATTTACATTGATTCTGGTGGAGATGTGCTGCTCTATACACGCTAAAAGTAATGATTATTTACATGGAGTCTGGTGGGTTTGGTGATGGTGATTTCGGGGCTGATTCAACCTGTTAAGTGTACAATGTGCTGCTGGTGGCTTGAAATTGGAACGCACCATAAAAGGACGTTATTACTTGCATTAAACCGTCATAAACACGCTCAAGTCATACATCGTTAGAAAGCTTAAAGTCTCATGATTCCATCGAGCCCACACACAAGCAATAAGGTGACTCACAACGGTTATAATCATGTTCTGAAGTAAAGCAAGACAGACAGATTTAAGTATAAAAGGAATCTGCATCCATACCTGTCTGCTCGTGTCTTTAATCACAGCGGTGAAAGATCGCCGAAAACGTTGTTTTCCTCCTTCGTAAACATGTAAAACTATTAGAATATCCAAGCCTTGTAATCCATAATTATCTGGTCCCCTCACAATCTTGTAGTTTCTGGCCAAGTTTTGACGTTCAAAAATCTAGATCTAGATCATTTCTCGGTTTTGATCGCGTGTAACTTTTTCCCTGTGCGCGCTAGAAATCATGTCGACACATCATTGTAATCTGTAGTGCCAGCACGTTCGAATGAAGCTGGTTGCCAACCAATAGCATGATTCTATCAAGAGATACACTCAAACTAAACCAACCATATCGTACATCTCCCATTGGGCCCACGTGGGAAAGAATGACAGGAGAACCCACCAATTAGAACATAAGGGCATAAAACTGGCATCCCTGTGTAGCCAATAAAGAGACGAGTTGAATGGTACCAGACATGGCCAACAAAAACCTATCCCTGAGTTCACTCCAACTGTCTGAAAGCCAAAAATATGGCCTTCTTATAGCATTTCAACATTTCATCAAATTATGATTACTTATTCCTATAAATCTATGTATCTACTTATTTTAGGCATGTGTGTGAGTGATGTAGATGTGTTTTTGTATTTCAGAAGTTATGTATTTAGCACTTTTTGGGCTTTTTTAGAAATAAGAAATTAGACAAACGCACAGACATATCTGTAGAAAAACATTCATATAAAATCCATTTTATAAGCAATTTTCTTCTGGATTTTTTCTGTTCAAAGTTGAGACATGTGGCTAGGGTACTATGTTAGTATATAGCAGTTGTAATATGCTTACAGTAGTGATTTTTATTAATTTTTTAGATGATTTACTTGGACGGAAATAGAAATTCTGTGTTCTAACCTCTGTAGCTCTGTGTCAATAAGGCCTAGTGTCACAATGCCACTAGAAACAACAAGCTGAGAGTGTTAGCTTCACAATGAACTCAGGGTCATCACAGAGGGCCAAAGCATGTGGAAACTGCAGCATGTTTTAGGGGGTAAAAATTTAGGCGAGAAAATCATATATTTTCCAGTGTGCTTCAAGAAGGATCTTACTCTTTAACTAAAGGTCTGTCTCTGTAGGGATCCATCCCATAATATTATTAGAATAATAATCTGAGTCTGTCAGAGACAACAACAGAACCTTTAGTGGACGGAAACTTTACCTTTTAATTAGGAGTGTAAACACAGACACAACAGGAAGAAAACATCCATCAAATAATCAGCATGTGGCCTTGTTTTATTGAACTCATTTTGCATTAAGTTGTTCCACATTCCCCGACATTTAAAACAAGTCGATCACTGACGTTATTCTACAAGTCAGATGAATAAATTTTATTTTCTGTATCCTGGTTTATTTTTCTGCAACAATTTGTGTCTTTTCTCCGTTAATTTATGGTGCACATGTCTTCATGTATGTAAATTAAATATAATATGTATTTGGAGTAGGCTTCATGATACATGGAAGTGTGTTTTTAGTCAAACAGTTCAAATGTTGATAATCAGATATGAAATCAGATGAATGTTTTTGTGTTTGAGTCTCAGATCTGCTTCACAGGGCAGAGTGTGTGTGATGGTGAACAGACTGAACTTTGATTTCAGCAGCTGATCTTCAGTCAGTGTTTCTGTCCACAGGAGAGACTCTCAGTCCTGCAGAGGACACAGAGACACTGAGGAACCAGACCAGACCATAAACCCAGGATAGAGAGGCTGAGTGAATGTGGTGTTGAAGGTGTGGAGGTGGATCAGTGAGTCAGAGGAGACTGTGTAGAAGGACAGAGAGCCAGCAGGAACGTCCACATACACTGCTACTCTGTTAGAGACAGAGCAGGAAGTGAGGACTGTTCTTCTGTTATTGTGACAGAGTAACCATCTTTATCAGAGCAGAACAGACTCCAGGAATGATCATTATATCCAAACAAACAGTCTCTGCTGTCTCCTTTCCTTCTGATTCCTCTGTAACTCACTGATATCTCAACCTCTCCTCTCCTCTCGACCTCCCAGTAACAGCGACCAGTCAGACCATCTCTACACAGCAGCTGAGGCCAGATGTCAAATCTGTCTGGATGATCAGGATACGACTGATCCTCCTTCACATTTGTCACCTTCCTGTTGTTGTCAGACAGTTTGAGGTCTCTGTGTACTGAGTTTCATCAGATGGTGTAGTTCTACTATCTGTCCACTAGATGGAGCTAACTGACCATCTAATGAGCTGAAGATCAGCAACTTGTACAGCAGCAGGTATCTCTCCAAGGGGCCTCCGTGTCACATATTACTTTTAGCTGTTAATATTTACTACCTTAATATATATTTTTAACCCTACTTGTTTTTGTCTGACATTTACCTTTACATAAACCGCTCCCTCCCTCTTGGGTGAGGAGAATATCTCCAAATTAAAACAATAAAAGCATCTTTCTCCTAACTGCAGCTTGTAAATAAACACAGCAAAAGCAGCGGCGTTAGAAATTAATTTAATATCTACTCATATTTGTTGACGGGTCTCTGGAGCACAGGCGGCGTCCCACCTGTGTGACCTCATGTTGCAGTGGATTGTGGGATATGCTACATGCTGGAAGCCTTATGTTCTAGCTGGAAAGAAATAAAGGGGATGCATGGGATTATCCATAGACTGTAGAGATATTGATTATATTATTAATATTATTGGTCTATGGCAGGGGTCGGCAACCCAAAATGTTGAAAGAGCCATATTGGACCAAAAAAACTAAAAACCAATATGTCTGGAGCCGCAAAAAAATAAAAAGCCTTATAGAAGCCTTATATTGAAGGCAACACATGCTGTATGTGTCTATGGTAGCTATATTAGCCTAATATCAAAATGACTAAGTTAACTACAAATACATAATGAGCCTTCATGATTAAATGTTTATTTTTACTAACGCGCATCCTGCAGAGAATGACGCACCACGTGACTACTCTGTTGTGCGATGTCGCCTCCAGTTTAACTTCATTACAACATTAATGAATTATGTTTTCATTCCTTTGATGAAAGTAAAGAAATGCAATAAAGAAATCAGATTTTGATATATTTTCTATTTTGAGGATTTAAAAAAAAACAAAAACAAAACGAAACGTGCATAACGTGCCCCTTATCTGGGCAATAGAGTGCAATAAAACACAGCCTACATTTTTAAAAATAAAACATCAGCCTTTTGAAAAGGTAAAGTATATAAAATCAAATGAATAGAGTTCAAGTTTGACGTCTGTGCAAATGTCACAATAATATCCCTAAGTGTCATTCCAAATATATACTGACAAAAATCAGATATCACTTTATAAAAACAGCTACTTTGTTACTAAAAATGTGCCTATAACTGGATTGTGTTCTTACCCGTTTAATGTGACTTCTGTTTTCGGACGTCACTGGTCAGCTTCAACATCGGCCACGTGAGATGTAACTTTAATCTTGACGCAGGACTGCAAGCTCTCATCTGTGAGGCGGGTGCGATATTTTGATTTGATGTAGTTCATGTTTGAGAATATCTGCTCGCACAGGTATGTTGATCCAAAGATGGATAATACTCCAAATGCATATGTCTTCATGTTCCTATAACTGTCAGGAAGAGCATTCCATGTGTCACAGACAAGTTTCTCGGTGTTGGGAGGCTTTCAATTTCGCTCCATTTGTGGCTTTGGGCAAGCTGGGCTTTCTGGCGAGTGACGTCTTCAAGCTCGGCTGTCAGACATTTGAATTTGGACACCCATAAATCTTTGTCGGCTATATCAGCCATTTCCATTTCAAGGTCAGCTTGATTTACTCCTGGAAATGTCCTCAACAAGGACGGGTCAATCTCCAGGGGTGTGACAGGGAAAGACAGTGTCATTTTTTCCTTTCGGAACTTGCAAAATCTGCTCCCAAATGCAGTTTGCATATCAACGATCGCATTTTGCAAATAATCACCGTTGAGTGTGTGATCGTGATGGGCTTCTTTGAATTCTCTCAGGGAGGGGAAGTGGGAGAGCGTGCCTCGTTGTACATCTCTGGCAAAGACAGTCAGCTTGCGCTCGAATGATAGAACAGCTTCCAGCATTTGAAGTGCAGTGTTTCCCCGCCCCTGCAGACTTTCATTCAGCTTATTTAGGTGGCTTGTCATATCCACCATAAAGTGCAGTTTTCGAGCCACTCGGTATCTTCAAGTTGCGGATAGTATAGGTCTTTGCTTTTCAGAAATGTTTTCACGTGCTCTAAACAAGCGACAAAGCGGCGCAAAACCTCACCCCTGGACAGCCATCGGACTTTATTGTGTAGCAGGAGATCGGAATATTCGCTGTCAACTTCATCAAGCAATGCACGGAACTGACGGTGGTTCAATGCTTTTGCAATTATCTTGTTCACCATCTCGATCACAAGGTTCATCACTGCCATACACTCCGATGGGAATGTTTGTGCACACAGTGCCTCTTGATGCAAGATGCAGTGGAATGCAAGCAGATTTCGATCCAATGCTTTCTGTAGCAAAGTCACAAACCCCCTTTTGATCCTCTCATGCTGGGTGCCCCATCTGTAGCCACTGAAATCAGATGGTTGGTGTTTATCCTGTTGTCATTTAAACACTTCAGCACAGCCTCACATATGTCCTCCCCCCGTGTTTGGCCTTTCAGTGGTATTAATTGGATCATTTCTTCTTCCATCGGAGTTCACATACCTGCATAAAAGCGCAGTCTGTTCAATATCGATCACATCACAGGACTCATCACAGGCATTGAGTATGCTGGCGCTGAATTAATGTCCTTGATTTGCTGATCGGTGATGTTGCCTGCCATTTAATAGCCCTTTCCTTCACTGTCTTAGCGGAGAGAGGCATGTCTTTAATTTTTTGTATTATCTCGGTTTTGTTTTTGAAGTCTGCAAATAGGTGTTCTGATATGTTGATAAATGACTCCTTCATGTAGTCACCATCTGTGAACGGTTTGCCGTGTTTTATTATCTCCCGCGTTGCAACAAAACTTGCAGCAGTAGTGGAGTTTGGAGATGCAATCCACTTCTTAAATCTATTTTTGCGCTCCTCTAATTTCTCCAGAAGTAATGCAATCGCACTTTTCTTTCACTACCAACTGGGTACTCGGCTGCAATGTAGCATGCCTTCCTTGAAAATGTCTTTCCACATTGCTCTTTTTGTTATTTGACAACTTCTCGCTACAGAGCAAACATTCAGGCAATCCTTCCGCATTGGCAATGAATGCAAATGATTCGATCCAAGAAACGTTGAATCCTGTGTTCTCCTCAGTTATTCTTCTCTTTTCCCTTTGGGATCCATGGCCCCATCACACAGCCGCCGGTTTGTTTACAACAGCCACCTGCCTAGCATCCCGCCTTGCTGATAGAAACGTGTGTCGCAGGCTATGACGTAAATCTTCGTTGACAGAAATGTTGAAATTTGATATTTATTCTACACATTTTGCCAGCATTGAAAAACGTTAATAACGTTTGTGTCATGTTTTTTTTTCCTACAGAAACCATATTAAGATCCAGATCAAGAGGTCCCCAGTTCATTCTGGGTGCCCCCTGCAACGATGTGTGTAGGTAATCATCTTTATGATAGTACTTGGTGATTCTGGATAAAAGCATGCATGTAACTAATGTTGCTTCTTTCCAGAAGCCCTTGTGCTTTCTCCCCTCTCAGACTTCGTTGGATTGTGGTGGCACCTGAGGATGCAGCTGCTGCCGTGGTCCTGCTGGACTCCCTGCACTATTACTGCTACTTATATTATTAATAGTTCTATTACCTTTACTGCTCCAATAATTACCACGGTCCTCTTTTAATTCCATTTTCTCTCTCTCTCTCTCTCTCTCTCTCTCTCTCTCTCTCTACTAAGTTACATTTGCAAAAGGTAGTGGTGGGATTTGAACCTAAATCCAGCACTTAGACCACTCAGCCACACTACCTGCGCACACCATCACACCAAAATCGTGACACACACACGGACCGTAACTAATGGTATGATTGTTAATGTCATTGGAAACAAACTTTTGCAAGGAAAAGTCAATACTTTATTGAAAAAGGCCAGTACTTAATGTCTCCACTGCTGCTGAAGAGTAAACTTAACAGCATCTCAATTTACTTCATCCATAAAAATAGAAACTGTGCTCATACCTGCCATAACACCCATAAACACGGAGCATAATACAATAAATATACTACATACAGTACAAGTACATAAATACAGTAAAATAGAAAGTGTAAAACATGTACATTTAAAGTGCTTGTTGTGCTGTCTGAAAATTGAATTATCACTGAATAAAAGAAGAAACCTGGGTAATACTTGTAATGGTAATGTTGTATATGGCTTCAAAACCTTTTAATGCAACTGCTGTGTGCTGGAACTCAAACCTGGGATAAATGCTTGCACCGCTACGATATAAATCATAGACGAAAAGAAAAACACACCTGTTGTCTTTCTGCTGGACAATACAATGCTCACTGCAAATCTCTGAAATAACCATAGACTCACAATTTCCATTCACATGCTTGTGCTATTGTCACCACCTGTCACTGTATTTTCAGCATCAGTTGTGTTTTATTGTCTTTAAAGCAGCTGCCCCGGGTGAGGGATGAACTCACGACCTTCAGATTATGAGACTGACACGCTGCCTACTGCGCCAACGAGGCTATGAAAGTAGTGGCAATGGTTGGGAAAATTTCAGAAAATACTAACAATTGGTCTTTAATCTCAATAAAAACAATGTTTCTGGAAACCTATGTACTCACACAAAGGCTAAGATGACCCTAGATGCTTTGTCATGACCCCATGAAACAACCAGGACAAAGACTGTGTGCAAAGGTTGAAGGAATGCGATTATATTACTACAACAAAAGAAATGATAATTCAATGATGGTGGTAGTCAGTTTAGTCAGTGGTGAGTGTGTATGCATGGATGAGTGTGAGGTATGGTGTCAGTGATTTATGCTGGACAGTGGTAAAACTAACAAAGAGGACGGGAGAGAGTGCTGGACTGAGAGACCTCTAGGGCAATCACAGATGAACAACCAATAATAAAACACTACTGAGTGAATGCGTTCAGAAAATGAAGAACATTGTTCAGAAAGCTTAATGAAGCTTCATTTGACCATATCTATTAACTACCTGAAAGAAATTAAGTCTCTGGAATATTATGACCTAAGCAATTAGACAAAATAGTGCAACGTAATTTTGAACCGCTCTTAGAAAGAAACCATAGGTAGCCATTGAATTCGAAACTTCTGAAGTTATTGTTGATCTCAGAAACAATGATGAACGACACCATCCTATCACAACGCCCATGCTTGTGTCTTTGTTATGCAAATACTCTGGAAGTCTACTTATTAAGAGTATGCATTCCCATTTTTCCCAATTGATTGAAAAAAGCCTTCCTGAGATTGTTGATCTCAGAAATAACCAGAATCACAACTTCCATGTATGTGCTATGTGCCAGTGTTCAATCACCTGTCACTGTATTTTCAGCATCAGATGTGTTTTTTATTTTAAAACACCTGCTCCGTGTGAGGGTTGAACTCACGACCTTCAGATTATGAGACTGACGCACTGCCTACTGCGCCAACGAGGCTATGAAAGCTATCGCAATGGTTGGGAAAGTTTCAGAAATACTAACAATTTGGTCGTCAATCTAATAAAAACAATGTATGTGGAGACCTATGTACTCACACAAAGGCTAAGACTGACCCTAGATGCTTTGTCATGACCCAGAACATATTTGTCCACTTTCTCATCTTCTTTTCTCACCAATCAAACTCAAAGCTCCTTTCCATTTTTTGCCAATCCTGAGAGACTTCATATCCATTTCTTGTCAATCAAAAAGGCGCCTCCTCTTGGCAACGCCCATCTCCATTTCCTACCAATCCAAACGCATTTTCTGCTTAAGAGAGACTTTGCATTTATAATTTGGAACTAACGAAGACAAGGAGGTCTTCTCTGATATTATCTCTGGAAACAATAATAATTCATGTGCTTTGTTTGCTACTGTCGATATGTGTTGTCACAGTGTTCAAGCAAAATAGTTCCAATATGAAAAAATTTCATACGATCAACCATAAAAACCTGTGAAGCATGCACGCTACCACTGAGCTACATCCCCTAAAGATTGTCAGATCCAGGGGGGTCCCGTGTTATCACATTCACATTCACAGAATGAGAAGTGCGCATGGTTGTGGCAGCTCCCTTTGATAGCTCAGTTGGTAGAGCGGAGGACTATAGAAGTATAGAACTGAAATCCTTAGGTCGCTGGCTCGAAGGAGCACCTTTTTTCCAGAGGCTACCTTCAAGGATCAATAAAGTGTTTTTGATTCTGATGTACAGATGGATGGTTGACCTAAAAGCACAATACTTCTTCCCGAGACATAACAAGAAACAACAAAAAAATAGGTGTGGGAGACAGAGTTAAGCCCTGACAGAATAGAGAACTACAGACAAACCATGTGAAATAGTGCCAAGTGTGACCAGAAGAACTGGAAAAAAACTAGAACTATAAAGTACAAACCTTTCTTTAAGAAATCTTTATTGTGCTCACAAGGGCCCTTATTTATGAAATGTGCATACGACCTAAAACAGGCGTAGGACGGGGGTACGCCGGTTCCTACGCAGAGTACGGCATTTATCAATTTGAACGTGAGCGTGGGCTGCGAAAAAAATCTCACGTCTGGTCCCACCTTCATGAGCCGTCTCTCTGCCTGCATATTTGAGTGGGATGCAGGAGACCTCTCTCTGTTACGGGCAACTGGGAGGGGCAAACGGAAGGGACCTCATGGTGGTGCCACTGCTGGACCAGGTGCGCATGGAGCACATCAAGAAGGGCACTATCAAGAAGGGGGGTGTTGTCCTGACCAAGTATGGCTGTGCCAGAGGGTCCACGTCTCTGGAATTCTTTCATTGCCACCTGACCAGGTTCATTCTGTCTAAGTAGTATGTGTTTCATGATTGTACTTTTGTTTTTGAATGGTAAATGAACCACTGTGCTGGAATTTGTAATCAAAAACATGACCTTTCCCATTTTGACAAACTGTTTTGAACACTTGAGGTATTTCAAAGAAGTCTTTGGTCTTGGACAGTTACCTAGCAATCTAAAACTGTATATCCTATTGTCTCTGGAACAATAGTGGAGGATTAATGGCTCTTTACAGTGAATATGCAAAAGAAGATGTTCATAAATTCAGTCCAGGTAAATGCTCAGCCCATATTCACACAGACCTAAACCTCCTCACTTAATGCTGGTTACAATATTCTAAAATCAACAATGCCAGAGAAAAATGACAAAGAGTGACAACATTTTCCAATAAAGTATTGGCTTTTTCCTTGCGAAAGTTTTATTCCAATGACATTGACAAATATACCGTTAGTTACGGTCCCTGTGTTTATCACGATGTGGAGAGCTCATACTTGCAGGTAGTGTGGCCGAGTGGTCTAAGGCGCTGGATTTAGGCTCCAGTCTCTCTGGAGGCGTGGGTTCAAATCCCACCACTGCCATTTGATGATGTTACATAGGTGGAAGACAAACCATATGTTGACTTGAATTTGTATTAGTTACATTATACTCTTATGACAAAGCTTGGTGAAGTGACTAAAGTCATTAGTGGCAACGACTCCTTGCTGAATCTGTTGTTTTTATCTTTACTGGCAATTCCGTTTTTAAATGAACACCCAATCTTAAGTGTTCAATGTGAAATACTCATTCATCAACAAATTGTCGGTAACTATGACGGGGCGCATACGCTACCAATACCATCCAAAGACTGAGACTGCAGGTATATGTTATATGCCCGTATATGTTTAACGTGTTCATATGTTCTGTTAATTTTCACAATATTTAAAATCTTCAGTTAACCTAGTCATTCTCCATTTCCCCTCAGTAATCCCTCAGCTTTCTTGTGCGCACATTTTAACATCTAAAACTACTATTAGTTTAACGCTAGAACCCCAACACTTTTAAAGAGTGTCATTTCCTTTAAATCAGACCCCTGACAACTGATGTATCCTTTTGTCGTCTTTGATGGGTCATAAATACTTCATCTGCAATTATATCATAATTCATCTAGCAATTATTTTCCTTTTTCAAACAGTAACTAAACCCCTGACCAACATTTTTTAACTGAAAATGTATATGAGTGTCAAGTAATGTTATTGTTGGATTCAGGTCCAAATATTGACATTTTAGTGCAATGCAAAGGTGCATAACAGATTGCTTTCTACTTACCTGGAGCGATGCAGAGCAGGGGTGGCCAACTAATCAAGGAACAGCAAGAGACTTGGTATTTAAGAATACAAACTGACTACTATGTCGGAGATTACTGCGGACACATGCTTCACACTACGAGCGTGCGCGCACGGTACACAGAGAAAATAGTGAGAGAAAAGAAAAAGAAACTAGCTGTCCGGAGGATAATCAGCTGAGATCATGTGCATCTTTGAGCACTGTAAGTCATATATTTATGTTAACAGTTCATTTAAGCCTGTTGTTGTATTGGTCTATAATTCTGGTACATTTAAAAGTTAGCTTGTTTATGTTCTTCTCCTGTTAGCTAGGTTACACCTGTTAGCTAGGTTACACCTGTTACCTAGGTTAAACTTGTTACCTATTTACCCAATTTGATAAAATGATAGATCTCTTTTTTGGTACAAATAAGGGAGCATATCAATCAATCAAGCTACCTCCACGTGGATCCACAGGCACTACGATTTGCAATTTGCTCAATTTTGCTTTCTTACTACTACTAACCAATTGAAAAGTTTACGAACATTTGTGCAAACAGGCATAGCTTTGCTTTACAGGTTGTCGTGGCCGAGTGGTTAAGGTGATGGACTAGAAATCTGTTGAAGTCTCCCCGTGCAGGTTTGAATCCTGCTGACAAGACAACTTGCTTTCTTCAAGAGTGGTATTATCGCAAAGACGGAAACCATCCAGAGATGCCAAAAGTACTGAAGTAGAGTTATTTATGTTAAAAAATACTCTGGTAGAAGTACTGATTTAACTTCTTCACTCAAGTAAAAGTAAAGTGTACATGGAAAAAAAGACTATTCTTTATATGCCATAGTTAATAAAATGTCTTTGGTTTTAGATAGTGATCATATACATCATGGAGTTTGGTGGGTTTGGTGATGTTGGGGCTGTTTCATATTAAACTAAAAGGATCTTACTCTTTAACTAAAACCTTTATTTCTGTAGGGATCAATCCCATAATGTTCTCACACTGTTAGAATAATAATCTGAGTCTTTCAGCACTTTTAGTGGATGGAAACGTTCTCTTATTAAGGAGTTAAACAGAAACGGTAGGAAGGATGAATCCGCCAAATCAAGTCACAAGTAATCAGCACGAGGCCTTGTTTAATTTCTTTTATTTTGTATTTAATTGTTCCACATTGCAAAACATTTAAAACAATTCAATCAGATTTTCTTTTACAAGTCAGATGAATAAATCAGCTGTTTGCTTTCTATTTTCAGATTTTGTATGACATCAGGATCTTTACTTTCATCCTGAACAGACCTCAACAGATTTAAAACCACATTCAGTCACAGAAAATAAGAAATGTCAAACAAAGATTATTAAATGAAATTCCACAAAGTAGAAAAACATGATGATAAACTATAAAACGACAATAACTTGAGAGCGCACAATTAAAAATGGCCAACTTCTAGTATGCTGTAATGATGAGAGGACCAATTTAAACAAATATTGAATTTGCGCTTATTCACTATATAAACTCACAATGCTCAAAGATTATAGTTTTTGCCAACTTTTGAGAGTTTAGAAATATATAAGGGTGACAAAAATGTATTCCTAAAATGAAAATTACAATAACTTCCTGTCAACGAAAAAAAAGTTGTATTTTTCTAGAGATGAGAAGAAGGTTTTTACAAAAAAAAAGTTCCAAACATGTCTACGTATTCCAACCAAAACATCTTTAAACGTCTTAATGTTTCTTCTTTGGGCCTTCTCCTTCCCTCAGTGGGTACATTGTGGTTAAGGTTGTGTACCGAAAACTTAACACCGGGTATCTATTGGACCAAATAGTAACGGGGACTTCGGTGGTACTGAAACACCAGCGCTGCCTTTTTCCATCTACTAGTTGTTTTTGTCATAAAGCAGCAATTTACTGCAAAAATATTACATTTTTTTATTTAATTTGGACCATATAGCAATAAACAAGCCGTTCATAAATGTTGCTGACTGTCTTTTTGTGCTCTTTTTTTTTTAAATATACATTTAAAAATGTACTTTTAAAAGGATGGGTTCAGGCAACGATATTGGTGCCTAAATCGCAAAGGGTTCTGAGGACAGGCAGAACATAGTCCAGCTGATCCACAATAACATACATTTTGATCAGAAGATAAAGTTACTGCTGGTCAGCCTTCAATGTGGAGAGAAGATCAGAATATAACAACACAGCTATCAGGGCATGAGGAGGAGGAAACAGCTTGGCTCTGAAACATGTTCACAACGAGGCAGTGTGAACGCGCTGGTGAGTTTTAAGGTGATCACTCCGAGAAAACGTTTTCCCACATTGTTCACACCAGTACGGCTTCTCTCCAGTGTGAATGCGCTGGTGAGTTTTAAGGTGACAACTCTGAGAAAAGGTTTTCCCACATTGCTCACACCGGTACGGCTTCTCTCCGGTGTGAATGCGCTGGTGAGTTTTAAGGCTACCACTATGAGAAAAAGTTTCCCCACATTGTTCACAGCTGTACGGCTTCTCTCCAGTGTGAATGCGCTGGTGTTTTTTAAGGTTACCACAATCAGAAAACGTTTTCCCACATTGTTCACAGCTGTACGGCTTCTCCCCAGTGTGAATGCGCTGGTGTTTTTTAAGGTAACTACTACGAGAAAAGGTTTCCCCACATTGTTCACAGCTGTACGGCTTCTCTCCAGTGTGAATGCGCTGGTGAGCTTTAAGGTGACCACTCTGAGAAAATGTTTCTTTACATTGTTCACACCAGTATGGTTTCTCTCCAGTGTGAATTTGTTGATGTCTTTTTAGAGTAATCTGTACTGTGAAAGCTGCCCCACATTCATCACAGCTGTACGGCTTCTCTCCGGTGTGAATGCGTTGATGTATTATAAGGTAACTACTACGAGAAAAGGTTTCCCCACATTGATCACAGCTGTACGGCTTCTCTCCAGTGTGAACTCTCTGATGAATCTTTAAATATCCAGATGTTGAGAAGGATTTGTCACAGTGCTGACAGCGGTGACGTCTGACTCCTCTTCCTCTCCGTTTCTATCAACAGAGAAAAACCAAGAGAGTGAGTTAGTGAGGTGCCATGCTGTAGAGCTCTATCTTAAACTAGAAACAACATTTAGAGCATGTCTATGGAACATTGTTTGACTGACGCATTACCTTTCTTAATTATCTGCCAACATCACTATTATGGAGTTGCATTATGGTAAATGTAACATCCAGTGTTGGTTAGTTTGTGATAAATAAACTACTTTTGATCAATTTATGTGTGGTCTCCATTTTGTTGCCAGCCTTTAGCCAGATGTTTAGTAACAAATGGGGGATCATTCAGGATTTTTAATGTCGGGAAAGTTGTAAAAGATTTTAAGCTTTCAGTGGTATCTGTAGGGGTTACCGTGTTGTCTTCATGTTGCTGGAAAAGCTCTTCTCCAGTAAAGTAAATTGGAACCATTGTTCCTGATAGGCATTAGCAATGAGGGGCACCAGTTGACCTTTGACCTACTGTTTTGGGTTGTCATTTTTGCTTAATCAAACTTGTATGGCAGCAGTATTGTGTAAGTAAGTAATATGGTAGTGTAATGTGGTATTGTCCACACAAGCTCCATTTCCTCAAGCATTTCTGAAGCTCAGCAGAGCTTTCTGCTGTGCTCTGGAATAAAACTGCTGAGCATCACTGACGCCTCTGAAAAACACAGGCGCATATGTCGTGGTCATAGATGTTTAAAAAATAGCTTTGATGTACAGTTGTGTTTAAAATAATAGCATCACTAAACTCATAAATCATATTTTTTGGTAAAAGTGATATTTCTACATGGCAAATAATTTACTAGTAAGTGTTGTAGAGTCCTAGAAAACCAACAGTCATGACGTGCATGCTGCTCATTCTGTGGAATTGAATTTGTAATTGAAAGGAGCATGTTGAAAATAATAGCAGTGTTGTGTTCAATTAGTGAGCTGTGAAGAAACAGGTGTCAGTTATGGCCTATATTAAATATATATATACTGTATATATAAATATTTAAGGATGGAAGGAAGGAAGAACATGTTGTGCCTGCTGGTCATAGTGCATTTCACACTGAAATACTCAGCAAAATGGCTCGTTCCAGACATTGCTCTAAGGAACAGAGGACTTTGATTAAAAAGTTGATATGAGAGGGGAAAACAAATAAAGAAGTGCAGAAGATTATAAGCTCAGATCATAAGCCGCTCTGCCAAAATCATTTCAAATTCCTTGAAATGGCATCCAACGCCTGACCGATGTGGGAAACAACCAAAGGACACATTGACTGGCCAACGGAGAAATGGAGCAACATTCTGGGGACTGATGAGAGGGAAACTGTTCTTTTTGGGTCTAGGAGCCACAGACAGTTTGTCCTCCGACCCCCCTGCACTGAAATCAAGCCCCAGTCCACTGTGAAGACTAATACATGGTGGTTATGGGATGTTTCTCATACTGTGGTGTTGAGCTTGTTTATCACACACCAGGGATCATGGATCAGTTCCAATACATCAGAATACTTGAAGAGGTCACGTTGCCTTTTGCTGAAGAAGAAATGCTTTTGAAACGGGTCTTTCAACAAGACAAGGACCCAAACACACCAGGAAGGAGCAAAGTCTTGGTTCCAGATGAACCAGATGGATGTTATGGAGCGGCCGGCCCAACCTCCGGACCTCAATCCCGGAGAACACTTGTAGGGTGACATCATAAATGCTGTTTCTGAGGCCAAACCTAGTAATGTGGAGGAATTATGGGATGTAGTTCAATGGTCCTGGGCTGGAATACTTGTTCACAGGTGACTCCATGCAACACAGATATGAAGCAGTTCTCAGAAATATTGGTTATGCAACTAAATATTAGTGCAGGGATACAAACCCTGACACATTTTTCAGTTTATACAGTAAACATTTGAGTTTGTAAAGAAAAATGCAAATACTGCTAATATTCCTTTTTCTTCACTTCCTGTAAAGGTAGAACACAAACTTGATCCATGTTGGTCATGTTTTGATTTGGAAATGAATGGCCAGTGTTCCCAATGCATTGGTATTATGGAATTAAAAGCTATTCTAAGGATTTTGAGCACTATTTACTTCTTTAAAAACACTGCTGTTATTCTGAACCCAACTGTATGTAAAGGCTTTGCATACAAAGGTGTAATGATTGGTGGAAAGGGTGGTGTCCTCATACACCCCCCCAAAAAATACATGCATGTCCATTGATCTGCGTTTGTATATCAACAGACAGAGTGAGTGAGTTAGTGACCGTACGTACACACCGCCACCAACTTGAGCGGCAAAAAAGCTCTAGCCGCCCCGCCAAGGTTGTCAAAAAAGGACGGGAATCTTTCTGACGCTTTGGCCGCTCTGATGTTCTCTGTTCGACCGGGAGAAGCACACACAGCCACGGCCAATACACTGACACTAGAAACCTTTATACATTACATAATGACAGAAGTTGTATTGTTAATTGGTCGCAACGGAGTCTGTTAGCAGTTAGCTCGCTCGTTAGCCGCTGAGCCATAGCGGCATGCAGGCAGAGCGAGCAGCCGCTGGACTAACCTGGGAACCCGTGCAGGACTTCACTGTGAGCGGATGTGACCAGCAGGTAACGTTAACTGGTCCCTATGTACAAACGTTATATTATAAACGAAAGGTAACCCAGCAACGGCGATTATGAGCTTGTCCTCAGAATTAATGTTTTGGTAGGAACGAAAGTTTACATCGTATGTTTCTCCAGGATCAATTACGATTGGCGGCTGGCGTTAGCCGCTACTTGCCGCTGAACCGCGTCATAGCTCATTACCATAAAGTTGAAAATTTCAACTTACTGATTGACGCTCAACACGCTCAAAACGCGACGCCGACAGATTTGCCGCTCCTTGCAGCTGAGAGAAGCCGGCGTCCATTGAAAATGAATGACTTCTGGTAACTTTAGACGCTCAAGTCGGTGGCAGTGTGAACATACGGTTAGGCGCCGTGGTGGAGCGAGCTAAGTTAAACCAGAAGCATCGTTCACAGCATGTCTGTGTCTAAGTTCCACTGCTGCATTACCATGGTTGTGTTGTGCGTGTGTGTGTGTGTGTGTGTGTGTGTGTGTGTGTGTGTGTTAATGAAGTTTGGATTCATATATCTGCGTGGCCTTTTTGTTGGTGGCCTTGAGCCAGGCGGTAACAACCGGGGGATGGTCTGGGATTGGTAGTGCTGGAAACTTTTCTTTGTGGGAGTGTTTGTCTCCCAGTTGAACTTGATCTAGTCTCTGTAGGGGTCATCAACCTCTCAGACTCAGGGGATTGGTTGGCACTTTTTGTTTCTTAAGTAGATCAAAAATAAAAATTTGATCACAAAAATAATACTTTACATGAGAACCATAAGCCAGAAAAACAAAGTGTGAATATATTGTTGAATGTGTTAAGTTAACTTGGTAGAAATGTATATTATGATAAACTTAACTGCACATTATATGAAAGGCACCGAGGAGATTATCCACTCCGATTTTTCCCGGCCTTTATTTATCCGTGTTGACCCCCGACCACTATCAGAGGGCCGCAGTTTAATTGACTACCGGCTTTTCTTTGAGGAATTCCGGTATAATATACAAATCCTAAAAGACATTTGTTAAACCCTCTGTGTGCATTCATTAATATTGAGATTAGATTTCTGGGACTCTTCAGTCTGGAGTAACCTCTTTCCTTCACTCACCTCCACCTCCCTGACACCTTTCCTCTTGCCCTCCTTCTTCTTCTTCTCCTCTGTCTCCTTGCGTTTCTGCATGTACTCGGTGATAAGGTCTAGGTCCAGGTTGTCTTGTGGCTCCCATGTGTTCTCCTCACTGGAAAGGTGAGTGCAGACAGAAGAACATCTCCTCACACTTTGTTTTCAGACAATCCATTCTCATTCTAATTATCATTCCTATTATTCCTTTTTTCTATTGCCATCTTGTAAGGTTATTTGTGGGTCTGCAACGTAGTGTCAAAATACCAAACCTTCAACTTTGAGGGCATGATACCATGCTGACACTTATGTGCAATATGTAAGTAAATTATATATCTCAGGACCAAGAACACCAAGTATTAATATTATAGACTCATACTTACTCTGAGAACCCCTTCCATTTCAGCAGAAACTCTACTCTTCCCTTCACCACTCTGCGGTCCAAAACCTTCTCCACCACATACTCCTCTTCCACCTCCTCCTCCTTGCCCTTCTTTCCTGCTCTGGTTGCCAGCTTGCCATCTGCTGAAGGTGCCTTTAGTAGACCCATGGGGGGGGGGGGGGGGGGGGGGGGGGGGGCATGCAGAGATAATGATACAAGGGTTAGAAGAACTAATGGGAGGTTTGAGTGAATACTAGTTGACCATGTTTTACAAGATTAAAATCTTCTGTTTGATTGGAGAAAATGCAAGGGCTGATGAGGGGACCAATCCATAGGACTCCAGAGTGTCAAGTATCTCCTGCATTCAAACTGAAAGAACTACTAAAATGTAAGGCCCAAAAGTCATTAACTGGAGCTACAAGCTACATGCACAGTAGTCTGGACCAACCACACTTCATTTAGCAGAACATCTCCAAATGTTCCTGTGTGAAAATGTAAAGTTCAGAAAGACGTTTTGATGGTGCAACAAGGCAGGCCTGGTCGCTTCTTTAAGGGAATACAGTGGGGTCGAAAGGTTTTGGGCAAGTTTGAGGTGCAACGTAGGGCTGAACAAGTAATAAAATTTTAATCACGATCACGATTTTGGCTTCCCACGATTAAATTTAGCTCTGGGATTTTCGGCAAAAGCCCATCTACCGCTCCGTAAACCACTGTCTGATCATGAGCCAGTCAGAGTTGTCTGCACGGCGCAGCTTAGTTTCTAGATGGAGACAGTCACAGAAGACAGAGTTACGGGGGGGAAACTCAACAGTTAACAGTCGGTTATATGTCGATCTCAAGGTTTACCAGTTTACCAGTAAACGCACCATTTTGTCCTGTCTGTGTTATTCAGAGAACAGCAGTGACCATTGCTAGTCGGTGCTAGTTATTGTCTGTCAGCTCACAGATCTCTACGGCGTGAGTAATATTTTTTCTCTAGGTCGCATCTGCTGCCTCTTCACAAGCGAAGCAATGTTGTTTATATCGACATGGTTTAATTTTACGTTACATGACCCATTTCTTCTGCAAAGCCGTGCCTCTGTTTGGCTCTCTCGTCTTACTCTCTCTCCTCTTATTCTCCGTGCAGCCACGCTCCCAAGGCTCCCAGCTACAGAGACAGAGCGGCGACAGCGCCAGTGTCACGCTTCAGACATTTGTCCACAACTTTAATTGTTATTAACACAGCTGTATATTGTTAAGCATGAGAGGCAAACCTGTATTTGTACCAGTGTTTCTGATGGTAACTCTGCTATCGCGGCCGCCACGGTGACAAACACAGCAGAAGTTCTTGAATGCAACTAACTTCTAGGGCTGTAATCAACCAAAGAAAATCTTGATCAACTGAAGTCGTGAAAATTTTGACTAAAAATCGACTGGCGGGGGGGGGGGGGGGGTGCAGTGCGGACGGGCAGAAAGATGCAAGATTAATTAACTGTACTTGTCCTTGTAGGCTATTTGCAGTATATTAAATTTTTGTAAAATGCTGCAACACTGCCGATGTCTTCGACATGGTAGAGGAGGACTGACTGGAAATTAAACACTCACAATTAAATAAATATTCATCACACCATAAAAACAAGGCTTTCTAGTTCTTTCTTCAATCTGTCCCCAGTGGGTTGGGCTAATCTAAACATAGTGAAAACAAGGGGGGTGTTCTGAAGATAGACTGTTACCTGTGCAACAGGGGAGCTCTGAAAACACCCCCATTAGCAATAAGTGCTTTCCACCCATAGACGTAACGGTCTATGCTTCCACCTGATGAAATTAACACGGCAAAAAAATCGACCAATCAGAATTTTGGTCGAGCCAGAACGTATCGACCAATAAATCGACTAGTCAACTGGGAGATTACAGCCCTATTATTTAGCAATAATCTCTCTCTCTCTCGCTCTCTCTCTATGTGTGTGTGTGTCTCTCTCACTCTCTTTGTGAAAGCGTCTGTGTGCATTCATTAATATTGAGATTAGATTGCTGGTCTCTTCAGTCTGGAGAACCCTCTTTCCTTCACTCACCTCCTTCTTCTTCCTCTTGCTCCCCTCCTCCTCCTCCTCCTCCTCCTCGTGTCTCTGCATGTACTGGGTGATAAGGTCCAGGTCCAGGTTGTCTTGTGGCTCCCATGTGTTCTCCTCACTGGAAAGGTGAGTGCAGACAGAAGAACATCTCCTCACACTTTGTTTTTTAGGAAATACATTCTCACTCTAGCTGCTAATTTGGATTATTCCTTTTATCTGTTGCCATGTTGTAAGGTTATTTGCGGGTCTGCACCTTAGTGTCAAAATACCAAACCTTCAACTTTGAGAATGTCAAAAATTATGTTGAAAGTATGTGTGCATGTGTGTGCATATGGACCAAAATCACCAATCATTAATATTCTAGACTCATACTTACTCTGAGAACCCCTTCCATTTCAGCAGAAACTCTACTCTTCCCTTCACCACTCTGCGGTCCAGAACCTTCTCCACCACATACTCCTCCTCTTCCTCTTTCACTGCTGCAGGCTGCTCCTCCTCCTCCTCCTTCATTCCTGCTCCGGTCGCCAGCTTGACGTCTGCTGAGGGCGCCTTTGCTAGACCCAAGAGGGAGGTGGGGTTGTTTGGGTTGGGGGGGGGGAAATAATGTTACAAGGGTTAGAAGAACTAATGGGAGGTGTGAGTGAATGCTAGCTGACCATGTTTTACTATATTTAAATGTTATGTTTGAATGGAGACAATGCAGCTGATGAGTTACATTTGTTATCAGTTTACAATCGAGTAACCGGGGTAACAAATGATTTTTCTTGATTGGGGTTCACTACTTCACTGTCATAGGCAAAACCCTGGAAAGCAGAATCACGGAGTCAGTGAGTGAGAGAACGAACCGCCGTCCTCGTCTCCAAACCTCTGTCTGTTTATTACAAATTCTCCGAAACACAAAAGAATAAAACAGTCCTCAACAACATTCCCCTCGTGGAAACATGTTTCACTTCAATTTAAGAACCGTGACACTATTTTCTTTACTCCCCATTTTTCAGTGGGCAAAATCTTCCACACTCAAATTCCCAGATATAGTCTCGTCCTAACCAAAATAAATATGAACCTTACTGTACCGTTTCAATAATAATATATCTCTCTACTTTCTACCCCCAAAACTCCTCCATTATACTAATGTCATCATGGAAATCATAAACCCTCTTTGGCTGGAAATAAATATTCAAACGACTTCAGAGTCAAACATGAACCATCATACACCTGGGGATAATAGTTCAACTTATAATACATTCCTTTCTAATACTCTGTAGAACTTTTAGGAGGAACTCCCCTTTAAGAGTTAAACAACATTTTAACATTAACAATCCTGTCAGGATACGTTAAAAACCACGAAATAACTCATTACCAGGGAATGGAAGCACCAGCAACCAGAATCACACACACACAACCCTATGCTAACTAGCATGTTAGTTAGCAGTAATTAGCCTGTGCCTATGTTAATGTTAACTAGCATGTTAGTTAGCAGTATTTAGCCTGTGCCTATGTTAATGTTAACTATCATGTTAGTTAGCAGTAATTAGTCTATGTCTATGTTAATGTTAACTAGCATGTTAGTTAGACGTAATTAGCCTGTGTCTATGTTAACTAGCATGTTAGTTAGCAGTAATTAGCCTGTGTCTATGTTAATGTTAACTAGCATGTTAGTGAGCAGTAATTAGCCTGTGTCTATGTTAATGTTAACTAGCATGTTAGTTAGCATTAATTAGCCTGTGCCTATGTTATCTCCTAACATATACCTACCTCTCCGTCTTTACTGATTGGGAATGATTGAGATTTCTCTTGCACAGCTACCAGAAGACTTACAGCTTTCAGACAGGTTGCTCACGTCACATCTACGTCTTCCAGCTCAGTTGGAGTCTGCGCAGTACACACCTGTTAGCTAGCCGCGAGCTCTATTGTTTACGAAACCCGTTTCCCGCGGTTCCAAACGCGGCTCTTTAGCTCGCCTTTACACATCATAAACTCCATGACACACACGGCAGAAGGAAACCGTCTGTTGTCATTTTTACCGAGTACCAACCTGGAAAGCAGAATTACGGCATCAGAGAGTGAGAAAACAAACCGCCATCCTCGTCTCCAAAGAGGAGGGAAGTGTCCGTCACCTGTGCACCGTGTACAGATACCCGCACATTGGTTCCGCTTTCTTTGTTCCCCACTGCGTTAATACTGCTCACCAATAAAATTTGAAATTCGTACTAAACGCTACGCTGGTTATTATGTTATCCCTTAAGGGTGTATCACACATTCAAGCTGAAATAAATGTAACTATATGCTGCTTTATATATGCTAAAAGTAGTGATTATTTACATGTAGTCTGGTGGAGATATGCTGCTCTATACACGCTAAAAGTAGTGATTATTTACATGGAGTCTGGTGGAGATATGCTGCTCTTTACACGCTAAAATAGTGATTATTTACATGGAGTCTGGTGGAGATATGCTGCTCTAAACACTCTAAAAGTAGTGATTATTTACATGGAGTCTGGTGGAGATATGCTGCTCTAAACACTCTAAAAGTAGTGATTATTTACATGGAGTCTGGTGGGTTTGGTGATGGTGATTTTGGGGCTGATTCATGTTAAACTAAAAGGATCTTACTCTTTAACTAAAGGTCTATCTCTGTAGGGATCCATCCCATAATGTTGTCAGACTCTTAGAATGATAATCTGAGTCTGTCAGAGACAACAACTGAACCTTTAGTGGACGCAAACTTTACCTTTTAATTAGGAGTTGAATATAAGACACAACCTTGGGTTCAACATGGGGGGAGGACACTTCATTTTCTGCAACAATTTGTGTCTTTTCTGCATTGATTTATGGTGCAAATGTCTTTATGTATGTAAAGGAAATATAATAGGTATTTGGAGTAGACTGCACTGAGATACATAGTTTTTTATTATGGGGGGGGCGGTGTAGCAATCTCAGCAAAAAGACACAACTGATGAATGAAATCATGATATGATGAAACTTATAGATTTTATTAAAAGCATTTAGAAACATTAGACTATGTGATGATTGTTTATAGAAACATTTGTTTTCCACATTTTAAATATATTGCAATATGATTTAAAATATAAAGGACATAATAGTGACCAATACCAGTTGATTATATTTTAGATGTGACATATCATGAAGTGTTTTAGTCAAACTGTTCAAATGTTGATAACCAGAGATGAAATCAGATGAATGTTTTTGTGTTTGAGTCTCAGATCTGCTTCACAGTGCAGAGTGTGCGTGATGGTGAACAGACTGAACTTTGATTTCAGCAGCTGGTCTTCAGTCAGTGTTTCTGTCCACAGGAGAGACTCTCAGTCCTGCAGAGGACACAGAGACACTGAGGAACCAGAGCCGAACCCAAACCCAGGATAGAGAGGCTGAGTGAATGTGGTGATGAAGGTGTGGAGGTGGATCAGTGAGTCAGAGGAGACTGTGTAGAAGGACAGAGAGCCAGCAGGAACGTCCACATACACTGCTACTCTGTTAGAGACAGAGCAGGAAGTGAGGACTCTTCTTCTCTTATTGTGCCTGACAGAGTAACCATCTTCATCAGAGCAGATCAGTCTCCAGGAATGATCATTACTTCCAAACAGTCTTCACTGTCTCCTTTCCTTCTGATTCCTCTGTAACTCACTGATATATCAACCCCTCCTCTCCTCTCGACCTCCCAGTAACAGCGACCAGTCAGACCATCTCTACACAGCAGCTGAGGCCAGATGTCAAATCTGTCTGGATGATCAGGATATGACTGATCCTCCTTCACATTTGTCACCTTCCTGTTGTTGTCAGACAGTTTGAGGTCTCTGTGGACTGAGTTCCATCAGATGATGGAGTTCTACTATCTGTCCACTAGATGGAGCTAACTGACCATCTAATGAGCTGAAGATCAGCAACTTGTACAGCAGCAGGTATCTCTCCAAGGGGCCTCCGTGTCACATATTACTTTGATACTTTAAGTACATTTAGCTGTTAATATTTACTACCTTAATATATATTTTACTACCTTAATATATATTTGAATTAAATCCAGCCAAGTAACCATGGAGATTTATTCTTTGCGGCTAGCCTGGTCCAGAGCAGGCTAACAGCCAGGCTAAGATTAATCCTGGAGTCTCATGTGTCAAATCAGCTGATCCAGAATAAACGTGTTTAACAGTTATTCTGTTGTCTTCTGCATGTGTTCTGCTTTATTTTTATTAACATGCATTAGCCTACTTTTCACTATTGTTGTCGCGAGTTTGATTTAAACCCTACTACAGTTGTTAAAGATGTTAGGAATGGTTGCACTGGCACCCTGATGCGGAGTGGGACTTTTCCCAGTGGAACAGTAGTGTGTTGAGGCTGCCTGGCGTGCAACCGCTGCCCGGTGGCCGCTGCCTGCCGGCGGACCTGCGCATCACGTCCGTGTCCACTCTCTCTGTAAAAGTAGAGATGAGCAGCGCAGCGTCCGTGGTCTCAGCTTCAGGTTTCTACAGGACGCGCTCCGAAGATTAAGTTAATGTAGCGATATTCCCAGATGATAATAATGTAGTGATATTCCCAGATGATAATAATGGCAGACTGATCAGAGACCAATACATTCATGATTTTATTTTCTTGTTGCTTGTCCTTCTCTAATAAAGGACAGTTTGTGTTACTCCTTAATAAGTGGGCCTAATGTTTTTTTATTATAGCTTACATTGGTTTCATAACCTTCTCAATTAGTCTCACATCCCTGGACTAATAACGTGGCCTATATACAGTACGTATATAATGTAGTTTACATTCATCACACCGGGAACACCACAATGCTTCTTAATCTTTTTATTTTGGTGCGGTCACTTAGAATAAAACATGTATATTGTTTTACATATGCTCACAGCGTGTATTGAAGTCACTTACTTCTTTTTCTAGTTGTTGTCCCTTTCTGATTGTTCTGTATGAACATTAATTATACAAAGAATTAGATATAGCTTATAGAGATTTGTGCATACAGTATGCTTGTAAAACATGTTCTTGGGTTGTGAATCGATACCATGGTCTATTTGAGAAAGCCGTGAACGTGCACTTATCCCAGCTATCTACACCTGACTTGACATAGCTCCACCTGTTCATCCTTGCTCGGCAAACGTGCAACCGATTAAGCCGCGATGAGCAGATCACACTAAGTCAAGCTGCGCTTTTTCACTTATCCTGGATATCTTTATTCTACTTTCGTGCAACAGGCCCCTGGTTGCTCACACGTTGACTGTTCCCATTGGAGTTTTAAAAAAGGCAGTGATTTTAGCTTTGATTTACTCATCAGCTCTTTTTTTAAGTGATTTTAGACCTGGAACGAGCCATCTTTTATTTCCTGTAGAGGTCCAAGTGGGAACGAGTGCAAAAAAGAGTGATGAAGAAGCCAAAAGAGAAAAGAGGGAAAGGAGTGCCGGACCTGTTATTGTTTTTAGGGAGCAGATTTACAGCTATACACTTTGCCGCCATCAAAGATCCCATTTGGACCTCCAGAAACTTGCTGGTAAGAAAGCACAAGCAGAACCCCCCTTGTTTTGATTACTTGAGGTATTTCAATGAAGTCTTTGGTCTTGGACAGTTACCTTCCAATCTAAAACTGTATATCCTACTGTCTCTGGAACAATAGTTGGCAGTTGGAGGAGTAATGGCTCTTTAAAGTGAATATGCAAAAGAAGATGTTCATAAATTCAGCCCAGGTAAATGCTCAGCCCATATTCACACAGAACTAAACCTACTCACTTAATGCTGGTTACAATATTCTAATAATCAACAATGCCAGAGAAAAATGACAAAGTGTGATAACATTTTTTAATAAAGTATTAGCAGTTTTTAATAAGTTATTGGCTTTTTCTTTGCAAAGGTTTTTTTTTCCAATAACATTAACAAGCATACATTTAGTTACGATGCCGGTGTTTGTCACGATGTAGAGAGCTCATACTTGCAGGTAGTGTGGCCGAGTGGTCCAAGGCCCTGGATTAAGGCTCCAGTCTCTCTGGGGGCGTGGGTTCAAATCCCACCACTTCCATTTGCATATAATACATAGTTGGAAGCAGAACAATGTGATGACTTAGAGCTGTGTCATTTGGGCTGAACTTGGTGAAGTAACAAGAATCATCCATCAATCACCTTGCTGAGATTGTTCCTTGTTAACTTGAGGTTCAATGATTGGCGAAACCTTCCTTTCCAGCACTTTGTAGTAGAAAATCAACAAATAATTGTTAGAAGTAATCGTGATCTCCATATTGATCTATCATTTTGGCCATAATTGTGCAGCCCAAAGAGATCTAATGTTTTATCAAACCAGGTTGGGCAAGTAACCTTTCTGCTGACTTCTTGTAAAAAAAAAGCACATAACACAACTCAAAGAAAGCTACTGCGATGGCTGGGAATTAAACCCAGGTTAACTGCTTGGAAGGCAGCTATGCTCACCACTATACCACCATCACTGGGCAATACAATGTTCACTTCAAATATTGAAATACATCTGGGCATTGAGACTGAAAGTGCACTCTATCACTGAGCTACAGCCCCTGATGAATCAGAAATTCCCTCCAGGGGATCCTGTGTTATCACATTCACAAGAATGGGAAGTGTGTGTGTATGCTAGCTTCCTTGGGGAGGCAATAGCTGACTGATGATGTATCAGTCATTTTGCTGGTGGTTTCTTGGTCACAGCAACAAGCTTGATCATTGACATACAGTTGCACGGCACGTACCACAAAACTGTTGGGGGGGCCTTATGTATTTGATTGTATTACCTCAAGTGAACTGCATACCAATGACCGTAAAGATTAATATGTCCATGGTTTGCAGAACTGTACCTTCTAAGTGAGGTAAGGCCACTTGGGTTATCTTTGGGCTGCTCTATGGTCTACTGTAGAAAGATAAATCCCAGAGTTGGCTCACACCCGGTTATTCAAGCAACAACCGTCCCTGGGTGGACTTTAAACCACCATCCTTTCGGTTAACAGCCGACTGCACTGACCTATTGCGCCACAGAGACTGCGTCTAGGTGATGATTTATGAGCGGGAACTCGATCTTTAAGCAACTCAAGGTCGGTTCCACAAGTTGTTAAGTTGGGGGTTCAACTCCCGGTATGAGAATTTTCAGCTGGCAAAGACGAACTCTAGTCCTGCATGAATAAAAACTGTCCTTCTCTACTTCATCTGAATCTTGCCAATGCAGGTTCTCCCAGCAAAACAACCTGCTCTAACTCCATGTTATCTGCCATTGGTCCAGGGTTTTCCTTACTATTAGAAGTCTTTAGGAGCAGCACCCAAGACCTTTTTGACACCACTTAGGCCAAATGAATGTAAAATCAAACTAACTGAAAGCTTTCTCAGATCTACTGATTGTAGTTAGCAGAGGACTCCTTAAGAATGTCTGTAAAGGTTATTTAGGCAGAATCCAGACTGCTAGACCATATGGGACTGACACGTTGAATAATAACAGTGATTTTATGAATACATAAATATATAAATGATATGCCAGGAACAGGACATCACAGCAACATCACTTGTTGATAAAACACAGCAATAAGTCCAGTCTGGCAATAAGGACTCAGGTTTTCACCGCCACCGTGTCTAATTATAGTTTTCTGATGTTTGATTATAGAGATTATGCATATCATGTCTAGATATTAGCATTATATGGTTTTTGACAAATGCTTATCAGGGCATAGGGTACATACGTAACTACAGCTCTGATTATACAGTACTGACCTTGCTGCAGATCTTCACCAGCTAAATACCAATTCCCATACCGGGAGTTGAACCCTGGCCACCTGGGTGAAAGCCAGGAATCCTAACCGCTAGACCATATGGGACTGACGACACATCAATAACAGGGATTTCATGAATCAATTCATAGTCTGGCTGGAAATAGGTCTTCTCTTGAACATGAAGAAGCTTCTTAAGTAACTTTTATTTGAAGCTTTTGAGTGTTCTTTAGGTTTTTATCTGCTTTAACTATTACCGGACAGCGGGGGCACGGAGCAGAGCAGAGCGGCCGTTAGGGAGGAATCCTCCTCCGTGTTCAGCTCCATTTTGAACTGGCGGTAAAAAACTTAACGTTGGAACTTTATGACAAATAGAACTGTTCTTTCCACTGTTCCTACAATCACCACTCTGGTCTGGTTGGAAACTAAAGGATCTAAACTAAAAGGATGTTCCTCTTTAACTAAAAGGTCTATCTCTGTAGGGATCCATCCCATAATGTTGTCACACACTTAGAATAATAATCTGAGTCCGTCAGCAGCAACAACACAACCTTTAGTGGACGCTGACTTTACCTTCAAATTAGGAGTTTAAACAGAGACACAACAGGAAGAATAAATCCATCAAATCAAGTCCCCAATAATCAGCATGTGGCCTTGTTTTATTTCAGGTAGTCAGCATGGAGCTGTTCCACATTCCCAGACATTTAAAACAAGTCAATCATTGGCGTTATTCTACGAGTCAGATGAATAAATCAGCTGTTTGCTATTTGAGCTGCTCTGTTTCCTGCTGCTCCGTCATTCTTTAGTGTCCTCTGGAGACAGGTTGCTGTCCTTTATGTGTCTTTTGGATGACATCATCAGTGTCTTTGCTTTAGTCTGAAGAAACTCCAACAGATTTAAAACCACATGCAGTCACAGAAAATACAAACAGGGAATAGAAAATGTCAGACAAAGAATATGAAATGAAAAGTCCCCAAAGTAGGAAAATACAATGTTAGTCTACAACAACAATAACTGGAGAGCATCCAATAAACATGGCTGACTCCAGGGGCCTGTTGCACAAAACTAGGATAAGGGATTAAGCCGGGATATTCAAGTTATCCTGGATGAATTTAGCTTTGCATTCAGTCATGTAAACACCATAAAAATTAGGTATCACTGAAATTTGAACTTGTGTTGCTGCAGTCAGAGTATACAGTGCTCATCCTGAATGGGCCAGTATAGTGCATCAGCAACCAAAAACAGACACATCTGGACTCAATGTGGACATTGTACGGCAATATTTGACACGATTAGACCATGAAGACAGCTATCAGTTTATTTCCCATCTGGTAGGTATATTTGTGGACTCAGTTGGACATTTTGAAGATAATTGCACAATGTTGATCCAATTGTCAGTCTATTTCCCATCTGGCAGGGACATTTCTGGATTCAGGTGGACATTGTGGACAGAAACATTGGTGGATCTTGATTCCCACCATAGGATTTGGCCTGTATTGCACATTGCCTTCACATCCGGCGTAATGTTTTGCCATTGTCAAGCACATTGCCACCCTGGAGACTTTCTTCCATGTCTCCATGTCTCCATATATTTGGGCTGACAGTTGAGAAACCTTCCCTTGTTAACTATGACATGGATGACTGAGAACCTGCTATATCATGACATGTTTAATTCACTATATTATAATTTTTGAGAAAGGTCCAACTGAACATCTGTTAGATCAGTCAGGATGGCCGAGCGGTCCAAGGCGCTGTGTTCAGGTTGCAGTCTCCACTGGAGGCGTGGGTTCAAATCCCACTTCTGACAACTGCTGTTTTCATCTCAAACTACTGTCTGAGACATGATATTGGGAATAAAGAACTTAGCAGTTCTTTGTATTCAAGATGACATGAATTTGTGCAAGAAACACAATTGAAAGTAAAGTGTTTTGTGAGTATCTCTATGGTCAACAGATGTAAAGTTACACAGTAGACATATCTACTGCTGTATTCACTGTCTGTGGCAAGTCCTTTAAAACCTGTTCTTGACTTGCTTTTCCCACATCCTCTGAATGCTTAGCTATCTAAAGGACTTAAGTTGGCCAATAATTGTTGCTTTTTCATCTTCGTTGTGATTGTTGTTTGGCTTCAATAGCATACATGTGGATATTATGAAAGAAACTGCCTAACAAATCCTTGCAAGACTCTCGAAGGTTCCATGGTGTAATGGTTAGCACTTTGGACTCTGAATCCAGCCATCTGAGTTCAAGTCTTGGTGGAACCTGTTTTTAAGCCACAGCACAGGTGAAAAAGATCAACTTTTCAACTTTCCACGTCTAGTTTAAAGTGAGCTTACACGTTTAATGTCCTTCGTCGTTTAGACTGTAAACCTTCCCTTGTTAACTATGACATGGATGACTGAGAACCTACTATATCATGACATGTTTAATTTACTATGTTATAATTTTCTAAACAGGTCCTACTAAAAGTTCTGTTGGATCAGTCAGGATGGCCGAGCGGTCCAAGGCGCTGCGTTCAGGTCGCAGTCTCCACTGGAGGTGTGGGTTCAAGTCCCACTTCTGACAACTGCTGTTCTCATCTCAAACTAATGTCTGAGACATGATATTGGGAATATGAGGGCATGAAAGTGCACGAGAAACGCAATTGCAAGTGCAGTGTTTTGTGAGCATCTTTATTGTCAACACATGTAAAGTTACCGACTGTAATTTTACGGAGGGATTTGGTGAAAGTTATCCTTGTTTTGTAAAACTATGGGTTGTGTACAAAACAGGAGAAAAGGGTTCTTTGTTGCATCCAGGGGCCTGTTGCACGAAAGTAGAATAAAGATATCCAGGATAAGTGAAAAAGCGCAGCTTGACTAAGTGTGATCTGCTCATCGCGGCTTAATCGGTTGCACGTTTGCCGAGCCAGGATAAAAAGGTGGAGCTATGTCAAGCCAGGGGTAGATAGCCAGGATAAGTGCACGTTCACGGCTTTCTCAAATAGACCATGGTATCAATCACAGATTTACTGATGCAGAGATGAGAAGACGCATGCGCCAAATGTTTCACCCAATGAGCAGCATCTTCTAATGGAAAGTAACGAGGAGGGGAAGAATATGGAAAAAGGGAAATACGGCTCTTATCAAACGGAGAAAAAAAGCCCAACATAGCAGACCCGACTGAATATGTGGGGGTGTAAAAATATCTACTTTGCCTCAAAAGTGAGCAGAGGGAACTAATGTTCCTCGGGAAATGGACCCTACGGACTTTAGGCTTAATTTCAAACCCTTATTCACAACATGAGAACATGTTTTACAACCATGCACAAATCTCTATAAGCTATATCTAATTATTTATACAATTAATGTTCATATAGAACAATCAGAAAGGGACAACAACTAGAAAAAAAAGTAAATGACTTCAATACACGCTGTGAGCATATGTAAAACAATATTCATGTTTTTTTATTCTTCTGACAAGTGACCGCACCAGAATAAAAAGATGAAGAAGCATTGTGGTGTTCCCAGTGTGATGAATGATAACTCCACTACATACGTGCTGTATATAGACCACGTTATTATACCGGTGATGTGAGACTTATTAGGAAGGTTATGAAACCAATGTAAGGTATATCAAAAAACATTAGGCCCACTTATTAAGGAGTAACACAAACTACCCTTTATTAGAGAAGGACAAGCAACAAGAAAATGAAATCATGAATGTATTGGTCTCTGACCAGTCTGCCATTATTATCATCTGGGAACATCGCTACATTAATATCATCTGGAACATCGCTACATTAATATCATCTGGAACATCGCTACATTAATATCATCTGGAACATCGCTACATTAATATCATCTGGAACATCGCTACATTAATATCATCTGGAACATCGCTACATTAATATCATCTGGAACATCGCTACATTAATATCATCTGGAACATCGCTACATTAATATCATCTGGAACATCGCTACATTAATATCATCTGGAACATCGCTACATTAATATCATCTGGAACATCGCTACATTAATATCGTCACACTTAATCTCCGGAGCGCGTCCTGTATAAACCTGAAGCTGAGACCACGGACGCTGCGCTGCTCATCTCTACTTTTACAAAGAGAGTGGACACTGACACAACTTGCAAGTCTGCTGGTAGGCAATAGCCACTGGCCACCGGCCACCGGGCACCGGGCACCAGGCACCGGGCAGCAGCCACCGGGCAGCAGCCACCGGCCACCGGGCAGCGGCCACCGGGCAGCGGCGGCCACCGGCCACCGGGCAGCAGCCACCGGGACGCGGCGGCCACCGGCCACCGGGCACCGGCCGCACGCCAGGCAGCCTCGACATAGTACCGTCCCACCGGGAAAAGTCCCACTCCGCATCAGGGTGCCAGAGCAACCATTTCTAACATCTAAACAGCTGTAGTAGGGTTTAAATCAAACTCGCGACAACAATAGAGACAAGTAGCTAATGCATGTTAATAAAAATAAAGCAGAACACATGCAGAAGACAACGGAATAACTGTTAAACACGTTTATTTCGGATCAGACGGCAGCTGCTGATTTGACACATGAGACTCCAGGATTAATCTTAGCCTGGCTGTTAGCCTGCTCTGGACCAGGCTAGCCGCAAAGAATAAATCTCCATGGTTACTTGGCTGGGCTTAATTCAATCTGGTTTCGTGCAACCGAGTCCAAGCTAAATTCATCCAGGATAACTTGAATATCCCGGCTTAATCCCTTATCCTAGTTTCGTGCAACAGGCCCCAGGTTGTTACGTTTAACAGCTAAAAAGCACAAATTGACATCATTCCATCCAATACGGGCAAGACGGGGTTGACAGATAGATTTTAAAATCATTACAGATAAACAGTCATCGTAGCTGTTTGCAGGATTTCTGCAAAGTTTACCGAGATTAAACTGGGCCGTATAGTGGCGATTATACAAAAAGAGAGAAGTACTTCCACTCGTTGTTACCTGTTGTTGCTATGGGTAACAAGAGTTCACAGTCACACGTTTCCTTAGGGGCCCGTAGTGGATGAAATGGTAAAACATTTGGCCCTGAATGCATAGAATGCCTGCCATATTGAGCGACAAAATGTGGGTGTCCTGAAAAAAGGTTCTTTAACTCTATCTCCCCACCTCTTTTTTTTGTTTCTTGTTACGTCTCGACAAGAAGTATTATGCTTTTGGGTCGTCTGTCCATCTCTACATCAGAATCAGAAATTCTTTATTGATCCCTGAAGTATGACTCTGGAAAAGAGTGCTCCTTCAAACCAGATTTGAACCAGTTACCTAAGGATTTCAGCTTTATGCCTCTATAGTCCTCCGCTCTACCAACTGAGCTATCGAAGGGAACTAGCAGATACACACACACTTTCCATTCTTGTGAATGTGATAACACAGGACCCCTGGAGGGAATTTCTGTGATAGAGCGCACTTCCAGTCTCAATGCCCAGATGTATTACAAGATTTGAAGTGAACATTGTATTGCCGAGTGAGGGGGTATAGTGGTGAGAATAGCTTCCTTCCAAGCAGTTGACCTGGGTTTGATTCCCAGCCATCGCAGTAGCTTTCTTTGAGTTATGTTACTTGCTTTATTTTACAAGAAGTCAGCAGAAAGGTTACTTGCCCAATCTGGTTTAATAAAACCTTAGATCTCTTTGGGCTTCACGATTATGGCCAAAATTAAAATCACATATATCTTGATCACGATTATTTGTTGACTTTCTACTCCAATTTGCTGGAAAAGAAGGTTTCACTAATTGTTGAACCTCAGGTTTGCAGTGATGGGATTTGAACCCATGAGAGACTGGAGTCTTAATCCAGCCCCTTAGACCACTCTGCTACACTACCTGCAAACATTAGCTCTCCACATCGTGACAAACACCTGCATCGTAACTAATGGTATGCTTGTTAATTTTATTGGGAAAAAAAAACCTTTGCAAGGAAAAAGCCATTACTTTATTAAAAACTGCCAATATTTTATTAAAAAACTGTTATCACACTTTGCCAATTTTCTCTGGCATTTTTCCATAACTGTTCATAACTTTTCTTTTGCCTGTATCTATCTTTTATTGTCTGTAAAGCGACCTGGAGTGCTTAGAAAGGCGCTGTTAAATAAAATGTATTATTATTATTATTAACATTTTTCAATAAAGTATTGGTTTTTGCCTTGCAAAAGTTTTGTTCCAATAACATTAGCATATCGTTACTTACGGTCTCTCTGCGTGTCACGATGCAGAGAAAAGTCCCAGCCATCGCAATATCTTTTGTTGTGTGGTTACTTGCTTTTTTTGTCAAGAAGTAACCAGAAAGGTTACTCGCCCAACCCGATTTGATAAAATATTAGATCTCTGTTATGGTACAAATAAGGGAGCAAATCAATCAATCAAGCTGCCTCCACAAGGATCCACAGACACAGGCAGGGCACTACGATTTGCAGTTATCCCATGTCTGGTAACTTCTTGTAACCAATTGAAAGTTTATGAACGTTTGTGCAAACATATATATCTCTGCTTTTCAGGTCGTCGTGGCCGAGCGGTTAAGGCGATGGACTAGAAATCCATTGGGGTCTCCCCGCGCAGGTTCAAATCCTGCCGACAACGAGAGGCATACTTTAAGAGTGGTACCGAACCAATGACACAATTTGATAAATCACAGGTTACCGAATTGCAGATGTACCTTCGTGTGCAATATTGGGTTATCTCATAGGTACTGGAAGCCACCAGTCTCCACCAACGTGTTTCTTCTCAGTCTGTTTTACAAGATTTGCAGTGAACGTTGTATAGCAGGGCAATCGTTTTGCCCTGGTTTGATTTCCAGCAATTTGCAGGTTTTAAAGCCATACACAACATATTTCAATTTCGTTGCGAGAGTCATCCCAAAAGGATCTAGGTCTATCTCAGAAAAAAAGTCTAAAAAATCTGAAAATCTTCAGGGGATGTAGCTCAGTGGTAGAGCTCATGCTTTACATGAATGAGGACCTGGCATCTCCAGCAGGTATTATGGTAGAGTCTTTAAAAGAGCTGCAGAAGATATTACCTCCTGTGGTAATCTGATTGGTAGACAGCACAACAAGCATTTTAAACATACATGGTACTATTTACAGTATTTTTTTACTGTAGTGTAATGTATTTAATGTTTTATGCTCCAGTTTTTATGGGTGTTACAGCAGGTATGAGCACTGTAGTTTCTATTTTTATGGATGAAAAAAAACTTCACATGCTATTAAGTTAAACCTTTAGCAGGTGCAGACATTTCACTTGAGACACTTGCTTTGTTAAACATCAACAGACTGATACAAAGCCTAGGAAATAGCAGAGGATGGTTTTGATCCATCGACCTCTGGGTTATGGACCCTGCACGCTCCCGCTGCACCAAAGCTGGGGAACAATAGTCTGTTGGGGGGGGAGGGGGAAGAAAGGAAGAGAGAAAATGAGAAAATTGAAGACATGAAGGTATTTTAGCCCCCCATGAACACTTAAGGAATTTTTTTGATGTTTTTAAAATTAGCGGGCAAGCCACGGCTGGGATTCGAACCGTCGAACTGTGGAACATTAAGTCTACCGCCAGTCTAGGCATTTTACTGCCCCCTACTGTCTTTTAAAATGAACAGTTCTTTAGTAATTTAATTGTCCACAAGGCAGATATTCCATCAGTTTCTTTCTTTTAGTCCAGTTTTCCAGTTTAAAAACAGTTTATTGCCTTATTTGGAAATCACTTTCCAGAATTTGGGGTGTTCCTCAGTTATAAAGCTGGGCTGGGTGGTAAATATTGATACAATAAATAATAATTGCAAATAAATAATCATTGTTAAGTTCTTCCCCACACCTTACAGAAAGGCTTAGTTTTGATCTGATTGCAAGGATTGTTTGGCATCTTTTATGAATGAAAACTGATACACTGTATTATTTATTCCTACCTTCCTGAAGTGAACAGCATACTACATGTAACTGTTACTGCATGTTGTCATCATTGTCATCACCATTATCATCATCATTATTATTATTATTATTATTATTATTATTATTACTATTATTATTGTTACCCACTTTAGTGTAGAAAAAAAGGAATAATAAAGATTTTTTTGTAAAGGTTGATGGTAACTGTTGATGCACCCTCTTTTTTTTTCTTTTATTTTATTACAGTTGGCTTTATTCAACCACTGATTAGAACATTGATTATTTTTCTCTATTTAAATCAGAACTTGAGTGCTTTCATTTTTGCCCCTCTAACAGTTTTCTTCTTTTCTTCTAAATCCTTTTTTAGCATTCTAAGTTTACCTGTACTTAAAGAACTTTTTTCAAGAAACCCAAATTTTGTCGCCCAATATGGAGGAGTAATGGCTCTTTACAGTGAATATGCAAAAGAAGATGTTCACAAGTTCAGCCCAGGTAAATGCTCAGCCCATATTCACACAGACCTAAATCTACTCACTTAATGCTGGTTACAATATTCTAATAATCAATGTCAGAGAAAAATGACAAAGTGTGATAACATTTTTTATAATGTATAACAAGTATTGGCATTTTACAATAAAGTATTGGCTTTTTCCTTGCAAAGGTTTTTTTCCCCAATAACAAGCATACCATTAGTTACGGTCCCTGTGTGTGTCATGATGTGGCGGACAGTTGCATGCTGGTAATGTAGCCGAGTGGTCAAAGGCCCTGGATTAAGGCTCCAGTCTCTCTAGAGGCGTGGGTTCAAATCCCACCAATGCCATTTGCTTCTATTACATAGCTGGAAGCCAACCGATGTGGTTTCTTACAGCTGTGTCATTTGGGCTGAACTTGGTGAAGTAACTAGAATCATCCATCAATTACCTTGCTGAGATTGTTCCTTGTTAACCTGAGGTTCAACAATTGGTGAAACCTTCCTTTCAAGCACTTTGGAGTAGAAAATCAACAAAAAAATTTAATAATTTATCGTGATCTCCATATTGATCAAAGTAATGGTCGTTATCATTTTGGCCATAATCGTGTAGCCCAAAGAGATCTAATGTTTTATCAAACCAGGTTGGGCAAGTAACCTTTCTGCTGACTTCTTGTAAAAAAAAAAAAAAAGCAAGTAACATCACTCAAAGAAAGCTACTGCGATGGCTGGGAATTGAACCCAGGTCAACTGCTTGGAAGGCAGCTATGTTCACCACTATACCACCATCACTGGACAATACAATGTTCACTTCAAATCTTGTAATACATCTGGGCATTGAGACTGAAAGTGCGCTCTATCACTGAGCTACAACCCCTGATGAGTCAGAAAAGTCCCCCCAGGGGGGTCATGTGTTATCACATCAAGAATGGGAAGTGTGTTCTTATACATTGTCGCCCTTCGATAGCTCAGTTGGTAGAGCGGAGGACTGTAGTGGTATGAATCTGAAATCCTTAGGTTGCTGGTTCAAATGCGGCTCGAAGGACCAAACTCTCTTCAAGAGTTTCCCCGCACAGATCAATGAAGTATTTCTGATTCTGATGTAAAGATGGACAGACGACCCAAAAGCATAATACTTCTTCCCAAAACAGAACAACAAAAAAAAGAAGAGGTGGGGGAGATAGAATTAAGTCCTGACAGAATAGAGAACTACAGACAAAAGATGTGAAATAGTGCCAAGTGTGAACAGAAGAATTGGAAAAAAACAATCTCCTCCTTTCTCCTGTTTTGTACACAACCCAAAGTTTTATATAACAAAAGATAACTTTCCCCGAATCCCTCAGTTGAATCACAGTCAATATTTGTCTCACAAACCATCTCAATGTCCAATTTAAATAATTTATCCAACAGAATTGAAACTTAAACTCACCCCTGCAGTTTGAAATTGCTTCCTTGTCGTTTGGATTTCAGAGATGAATCAGCGAGCCCTCCTTGGTGGGAGAATGCAAAGACATGACAAATTCAGTCGTCTCCTATAAGGAGAAGACACTGAGTAAAGATACAGAAGTCATTTACTCTGAGAGGCATTGGAGATCTTATTATGAATAATTAATATGAAAATCAGTGGTTAAATTAAATTTTTCATTACAAGTTACTGTTTGAAAAAATGAAAAGAATTGTTATTGAGATGGAGGCAGATGAAGTGTTTATGACCCATCAATGATGACAAAAGGATACATCCGCTGTCGGGGGTCTGATTTAAAGGAAATGGTACTCATTAAAAGTGTTGGGGTTCTAGTGATAAACTAATGAGGAAGAATTTGACAAATCAACCAAAACTAGTCCAGGATCTTCCTCTTTCAAATGTTACACCTGTATCTGTCAAGTCCTGACCATTCCCTGACCGGGAATTGAACCCGGGCCGCGGCGGTGAGAGCGCCAAATCCTAGCCACTAGACCATCAGGGAGTCTCATCTCTCAGATTTATTTTTGTAGATGTGAGTTTCCTTTGTGTGTAATTTAGCATCTTTCTCATCTTTTCTCTCATTTCCTCTTTTTTTCCTCCCTTTTCCTCTTCCTTTTCTTCTTTTTCCTTCGTCCCTCTCTCTTCCCCTTTTTCCTCTTCTTCCACCCCCCTATGAGACTGTTGATCCCCAGCTTTGGCGCAATGGCTAAGGCGTCTGACTATCAGAGATGGCAAAAGTACTCACTTTCCGTACTTAAGTAGAAGTACAGATACTTGTGTTAAAAAATACTCCGGTAAAAGTGGAAGTACTGATTAAACTTCTTTACTCAAGTAAAAGTAACAAAGTACAGGCTTGGAAATTTACTTAAAGTATTAGATTAGATTAGATTAGATTCAACTTTATTGTCATTACACAGGTACAGGTACAAGGCAACGAAATGCAGTTTGGGTCTAACCAGAAGTGCAATAGCAGTAAGTGCAGGATATATACAATGGTTCCATCATGTCAAGACATGAATATGTAATGAATAAATATAGAAAAAAATACTATTATAAACAGGGTTTTACAGATGGGTTTGTCCTATGAATACAAAATATAGATAACAAGTATTGTGAGCAAGATTTACAGCTAGGAATTTGGTGGATATTACTATAATTCCAAATTTTTACAGATATGTGCAAATAGCATAATATACTAATGGTTTACAGATTTTACAGGTGAGTATGTACTATAAATATATATATATACAGGCGGCTATTATTATTATTGACAGAATTTTTACAGATAGCTATAATAAGTTAGGCTAAAATGAGCAGTATAACAATGATTTAAAGGTGGTACAGATAAAGTAAAGTTTGGGCAGAAACTATCCGAATTAAAGTGCAGTGGAAAGTAATTGCATATTACAGTTAAAGTACGGTAGTGCAGATGTAAATGTAAACAATTGGTACTGTAAATAAACAGTCAGCAGTGCAAATTGAAATGTAAGTAGTGCAAAAAGATGCCGATGTAAACAGTTGTTACTATAGTAACAGTCAGTGCAGGTGAACATTATAATATTGCAGATAACAAAATGGAGGCAGGTGTGAGGAGGGAGAAGAGAGTCTATCAGTATATGAGGGGAGTGGAATCAATGAGGATTAGAGTTCAATAAAGAGACAGCTCTGGGGAAAAAACTGTTCTTTAGTCTGCTGGTCCTGGTCCGGAGGACCCTGAAACGCCTGCCGGAGGGCAGGAGAGAAAACAGTCTGTGGGCTGGGTGAGAGGAGTCCTTCAGGATGCTGCGAGCTCGATGCAGACAGCGTTTCTTCTGGATGTGCTCAATGGCGGGTAGTGGAGTCCCGGTGATGCGCTGGGCGGTTTTCACCACCCGCTGCAGTGCCTTGCGCTCTGCCACAGAACAGCTCCCATACCACACTGTTGCACAGTTGGTCAGGATGCTTTCTATAGCACAGCGATAGAAGTTCACCAGGATAGTCGAGGAAAGGTGATTCTTCCTCAGTGTCCTCAGGAAGAAGAGGCGCTGGTGAGCCTTCTTGACCAGGCAGGAGGTGTTGGTTGACCAGGACATGTCCGCCGAGATGTGGATCCCCAGAAACTTGAAACTGGAGACACGCTCAACAGCCATTCCATCGATGTGGATGGTGTCGTGCGTGCCTCTTGGCTCTTTTCTGAAGTCCACGATGAGCTCCTTGGTTTTGGTGGTGTTGAGGAGCTGGTTATTTTCAGTGCACCATGTGGCCAGGTGCTGGATCTCTTCCCTATAGGCAGTCTCATCGTTGTTGCTGATGAGACCAATCACCGTAGTGTCGTCCGCAAACTTGATGATGGAATTAGATTCGTACACAGGCTTGCAGTCGGAGGTGAAGAGGGAGTAGAGAAACGGGCTCAGCACACAGCCCTGTGGTACACCAGTGTTGAGTGTGATGGACGTGGAGCAGTTGGAGCCTGATCGAACATTCTGGGGTCTGTTGGTGAGAAAGTCCAAAATCCAATTGCACGTGGAGGTGTTGATGCCCAGGTCTCCAAGTTTGGCTATTAACTTGGCCGGGATGACAGTGTTGAATGCTGAGCTGAAGTCAACAAACAGTATTCGTGCATAAGTGTTCTTATTGTCCAGATGTGTGAGCACAGAGTGCAGTGCCATGGAAACCGCATCCTCTGTGCTCCTATTGCTACGGTAGGCAAACTGGTGTGAGTCCAATGTTGATGGTAGCGAGTCTTTTAGGTGTGCCAGGACCAGCCGCTCAAAGCACTTCATTACGATGGGTGTGAGTGCTACAGGGCGGTAGTCGTTAAGGCACTTCGGGCTGGAGTGTTTTGGCACTGGCACAATGGAAGTGCATTTAAAGCATGTTGGTACAGCTGCTTGGGCAAGAGACAGGTTGAAGATGTCTGTAAAAACTCCAGCGAGCTGCTCCGCACATGCTCTGAGTACGCGTCCAGGGATGTTATCCGGTCCAGCAGCCTTGTGCGTGGTGATCCTGCTCAGTGCCTTGCAGACATCTGTGGAGGAGAGTGTGATGGGGGGGTGGTCAGCTGAGGGTTTGAGCTTGGTGGCAGTTTCTCTGTTGTCTCTTTCAAAGCGAGCATAAAAGTCATTAAGCTCGTTCAGGAAGTTGACATCAGTGGCTGCGGGGGTGGAGTGAGTGGGTTTGTAGTCACTGATGGCCTGAATGCCCTGCCACATGCGTCGAGGGTCAGCGTTGGAGAAGTGTCCCTCTATCTTCAGCTTGTAGCAGTGCTTGGCCTCTTTGATGCCCCTTTTCAGATTTGCCCTGGATGTGCTATAGGCCTGTGCGTCTCCTGATCTGAAGGCAGTATTGCGTGTCTTCAATAGGAGTCGCACTTTCCTGTTCATCCATGGCTTCTGATTTGGGTATGTGGTGATCTGCTTCTGGGTTGTAACATTGTCTATGGTGGTGTTAATATAATCCAGTACAGAGGAGGTGTAGCAGTCAATGTCCGTGTGAGAGCCACTGGTGGCTTGAGTAGCAAACATACTCCAGTCTGTGTGTAGAAACCTTTCCTGAAGTGATGAATCTGCTCCTGCAGGCCACACCTTGATGGTCTTCACTGATGGCTTCACGCGGTTGATGAGAGGTGCATATTTGGGGGTGAGGAACAAAGAAAGGTGATCTGACTGTCCCAGGTGGGGGAGGGGTGTCGCGACGTAGGCTCCAGCCATGTTTGTGTAAACATGGTCTAAAGTTTTGTTTCCTCTGGTGTGACAAGAAACATGCTGGTGAAATTTTGGTAGCACTGACTTCAAGTTTGAATGATTAAAATCACCAGCAACAATAAACGCAGCTTCTGGGTGAACGGTCTCTTGTTTACTGATGGCTGCGTGAAGTTCTTTCATAGCAAACTTGGCGTCAGCGTCCGGGGGAATATAGGCTGCAGTGATAATCGTACAAGTGAACTCCCGTGGTAGATAGAACGGTCTACATTTAACCATGAGAAACTCAAGGTTAGCTGAACAATGACTCCCAACAATAGCAGAGTTTGTGCACCAAGCTTTGTTAATGTAAATGCACAGACCACCACCTCTGGTCTTGCCGGAGCCATCTAGTGTTCTATCCGCCCGGAATGTGTGGCGTCCCGCTAGCTCGATAGCATTGTCCGGTATTGCGCTGTTTAACCATGTTTCCGTGAAGATTATGACATTACAGTTCAAAAGTCTCATACTGTGTGTAATGCTGAGTCGGATCTCCTCCATCTTGTTCATCAGCGACCGTACATTGGCAAGGAAAATGCTGGGTAAAGAGAGCCGGTGTGGTGTTAGCTTTAGCTTAGCTCTTAGTCCTCCGCGCTTCCCCGCCTTTGTTTACGATCTCGACGCCGCCTGCGTGCACTTCCGCCCGGCCGGGCAGAGTGCGTAGCCTCGGGTCTTCTGGCGATCTCAGGAAGGAGTCGAAGATTGTCCGTAAAACTGTCGGAAATTTGCGAACCAATGTCCAAAAGCTCACGTCGGTTGTACGATGTAAAGGCACAACTGTTCTGTACGAACAGACCCGAAATGAGGAAGAAAAATACCGCAAAATTGCAGAATCTGGAGAGACCGCGAGCCTCGCGATGTACTCGCGCCGCCATCTTGGTTACAATAATAACCAAGTAAAAGTAGCCTTGCAAAAGCTACCTGGAACACAGCACAATGGCCAGGATTTACGTGAGATTCATGAAACGTTTGTATCACACCAGTCAGAGCGTAAGAATGATCGTACATTGATAAATGCAACAGCTGGAAAAAATCCTATTAAAATATAACGCCCGAGTATATTCTCGGTTTTGAGGCCTCGCCTCTACTATTTACGACATAGTTAGACATAATCCGCATAAGAAGTGGAGATTGAAACCTTGACATCTCAGGTGCTCTGGTGCCGCCAGCTACCACCAGGCCCAGGGGAATATGCCGCCTAAGAAAAATGCAATCCTACCCGATGAGGTTGAGGAGATCAAGAAATCTCTGGACTTCTTGTCGGCGGAGATTTCAACTGTTGCAGAGCAACAGAAGAAAATCATGGATCTGATAAGTGAAATAAAAATGCTAAAGAGGCAAAGCGTGGAGAAGATTGGTTTTCTGTAGAATCGAGCTGCTGACCTCGAGCAATATGTGTGATTATCAGCGGCCGGAGAACCAAACAACAGAACTATGCCAGGGTGGCCGCGGATGCTGGATATACCACTGCCAGTCCGAGTGAAGCTACCGAGGAAGAGAAGGAGATGCTGGAACAACAGGCCAGGCCTGATTTTTGGACAGAAAAGGCATTTATGTTGATAGCGGGGACATTGAGGATTGTAATACTCTGCCGAGCAAAAACAAACAGCATCTGCATTGGTAATAATCCGGTTCACCAACAGAAAGAAAAAGTCAGCACTCCTCAGACAAGGAAGGAAATTAAAAGGCACCCAAGTTTACTTCAGCGAACACTTCAGCAAGAAAAATGCTGATATTGCCAAGAAAGCACTCATACTCAGAAGCAAAACAAGACCCAGGCAACATGGGCAAGAAATTGTAAAATTTACATCAAACTTCATGGGCTGACTTTTAACTGCAGGAGCCTTATCGCAAACCTTTAAAAAATCAAACAGTACCTGAAACAAGAGGAACACAATGTTCACAGCATTTGCAATAACAGAGACTTGGCTCACGGTAGAACAACCGGAGTTGGTGGAGATTTAGGGATATGAACTATCATTCATGAATAGGAAACAATCAAAGGGTGGGGGGTTGCATTATATATTGACCCAAGATATTAATGTCAAATAGTTACTAAAATGTATTTTGTTTTAAATACAATCATGGAATGCATCACAGTACAAATTGAAATGGAAAAATCTAAAAACATTCTAATGAGCTGCATGTATAGGAAACCGGGATCGAATAATGACATGTTTAAGGAAATAATTACAGAAATATTCAGTAATATTCAGTAATTTCAAAATGTTTTTTTATCTGCTGAGATTTCAATATTGACTTGCTCAACCCACAAGACCACAACAAAACAACAGAGTTCATTAATCTGGTGTACAGTCCCGGTTTGTATCCCTCAATCACTCGACCAACCAGAATTACAACCAATACTTCTACACTAATTGATAATATATTTACCAACGTCACTGTCTATAAAGTTGAAAGTGGACTAATAACAAATTATGTCAGTGATCATCTGCCAGTTTTTGAAAACACACATAGCTACACTAAGACCAGGAAGGACGACAACATGACAGATGAACTGATTTAGATTTTGCATTTTCAGAAGAGGACCTTGTTTTCTTTTAGCTGAGAAAAAGGCTTGCACTCGTAAAAGGTAAACAAATTGCACTTTATTGCCCTTATTAAAAATTTAGGCAATTTTAACAGTACAATACAAACATAAGAAACTACAAAACAACAATAACTTGAAGGCGTACAATTAAAAATGGCTAACTTCTAGTGTGTTGGGTTAGGGTTAGGGTTAGGGTTAGGGTTAGGGTAGGGGGTAAACACCACGTCTTGACGAAAAAAATTTAATAGACAAAAAACGAAAGGAGATAGAGGGATGAAACCAAGCTCCGCCTCCCCATTTTGGGGGTCTCTGGACACGCCAGAAGTGTCCGCATGTCTCTACGACTTACGGTTCTCGAGATATGCAAAAATGGACAAAATTTGACAAAAAGAAAGTTCATAAGTCCTCGTAGGAAGGTCGCAGCCAGCTCACACTTGGTTCTTTGTAATCCTCTCCTCAAGCCGGATTCTTAGACACCCAACATGGCCTACTTTCGTGACATTTGTTTTTTTTCATTTTGTCTTACTTTGACTAGGACGATTGTATTGCGTTGGGAGTGTGTTCCCGGTGCTCAGGGTTAGGGTTAGGGTTAGGGTTGGGTTAGGGTTAGGGTTAGGGGTTAGGGTTAGGGTTAGGGGTTGGGTTAGGGTTAGGGTTAGGGGGTTAGGGTTAGGTTAGGGTAAAACGCAGTGCCCTGGATGGGCGCTGCGAGGGGCACGGGCACAAGGGGACCCCCGGTGTGATTAAAACACTTAAAATTTCCTTAAGAGACCTGGTTTGGTTCTAAAAAACTGTTTAAAAGAAGGCCATATGCTCAGAGCAAGGCCAAGGGACCACAGGACCAGACGGACAACGGGAACATAAAACTTTAAATAAAAGGTCTCCTCCACTCCTGCTCAGCTCCTCTCCCCTCTATAATGAATAAAATTACAATAATTAAAATATATCATATGTACATTGTAAATACAGAAAAAAAAGGGGGAGGGGGGGGGGGGGGGCGAAAGAAAAAAAGAAAAGTTAAGATAAATAAAATATATAAAAAAGTTGTATTGATAAATACAATGCCCGGTGTCCTGTTTAAAAGAAATACAATTAAATATATTAAAATATTCTTTTGACATAATCACATTTAAAAGTACTAAAATACAGTTTGAATTGCTTGCCCCTAAGGTTAAAAAGTACACATACCATTAAAATTAGTAAATAAGTGCTTTAAAAAGTGCTTATGAAGATAAAAAGTGCCATGCAATAATAAATAAATAAATAATAATAAAACATTTAAAATACATCATAGGATAAAATCACACTGTTAGAAACATGCATAAAACCGATGGTATGTGTATCATCATGTTAAAATCCAGAGGCAAGCAATTCATGTTGCAAAACAAAATAATAAATATTAATAATATCATTAAAATATAACATATAAAAACCCGAGAAAGAAAATCATAAAGGACCACCAAGGCATCTAGTAAATAGCTTTATTTAAAAGAGTGAACATGTAAAGGTCTTATTTTTTTTCTTTCAATGTTTTTCTATCAACCACTAGATGGCACTCCGAGACCACGAATGAACCTAACAGCATTGTGGGTAGGGTATAAATGGGGTTTCATATGTACAGTAAAATACACTGAGGTACCATGAACTCACCACCAGATGGCAGCCTAGGACCGTCTGAGGCGATGGTGCTGTCCACTGCGTGATCTCGCTGAATGGATATAAAAACATGAGTTTATTATTGTCTGCCATATTTGATATAACTTTAGATTGTTGCCTTTTCTGGGCGAATATGCTGTTCTAGACAAGGTAAAATTAGTGATTTTTTACATGGAGTCTGGTGGAGATATGCTGCCCTATACACGCTAAAAGTAGTGATTATTTACATGGAGTCTGGTGGAGATATGCTGCTGTGTACACGCTAAAAGTAGTGATTATTTACATGGAGTATGGTGGAGATATGCTGCTCTATACATGCTAGAAGTAGTGATTATTTACATGGAGTATGGTGGAGATATGCTGCTCTATACACACTAAAAGTAGTGATTATTTACATGGAGTCTGGTGGAGATATGCTGCGCTATACACGCTAAAAGTAGTGATTATTTACATGGAGTCTGGTGGAGATATGCTGCTCTATACATGCTAAAAGTAGTGATTATTTACATGGAGTCTGGTGGAGATATGCTGCTCTATACATGCTAAAAGTAGTGATTATTTACATGGAGTCTGGTGGAGATATGCTGCTCTATACATGCTAAAAGTAGTGATTATTTACATGGAGTCTGGTGTAGATATGCTGCTCTATACATGCTAAAAGTAGTGATTATTTACATGGAGTCTGATGGAGATATGCTGCTGTGTACACGCTAAAAGTACTGAATATTTACATAGAGCAGTAATAGAGATAATAACACGTTAACATCTTAGTTTTATTTGAATAATCATCTATTATTGTTTTATAAAACCACAAGAACGGGAGTGAGGTAAGAGAAAGCCCATATGTCTCCATGGTTACTCAAGTTAGACCAATCAGATATGTTGTACACACGCCTGGAATTGTGGGTAGTTCAGTTCCCCCATACTATCACAGATTATAACATGTTAGTCTTAACCCTTGTGTTGTCTTCCCCTCAACATAAAAAACACTTTACTTGTTCCTATCTCAATGTTAACGTTGCATATCTGACTTTTCATCTAATGAAATGTGTTTCATGATTTCAATGTGTCCAATGATATGATTGGGTTATGACAAAATATTTGTAAAATTACATTCCTATCAGCATTCTTTGTATTTCCTACTGTGTGAGTGCTAATTAAAAAGCTAACATGCTGAATTAAGCGTGCTAAAACAGTAAAACAATACGCTTTCACCCTGGAGAGCGTTCTGTAAGTTGCTATATTGAGTTATAAATGGGGTTTCATATGTACAGTAAAATACGCTGAGGTACCATGAACTCACCACCAGATGGCAGCCTAGGACCGTCTGAGGAGATGGTTCTGTCCACTGTGTAGTCTCGCTGAATGGATAAAAAACATGAGTTTATTAATGTCTGCCATATTTTATATAACTTTTGATTGTTGCCTTTTCTGAGCGAAATTCAGTTCTAGACAAGGTAAAAGTAGTGATTATTTACATGGAGTCTGGTGGAGATATGCTGCTCTATACACGCTAAAAGTAGTGGTTATTTACTCATTACATAGCTATTTACAATTAGGAAATATGATGTATTCAGTTTACACCCATCCTTGTTCATGAAATAACTGGCCTTTAAAAATAAAACCCTGCCTGTCTCTATGGGAATTTAACATAGGGGTACTTTACTCACCTGTAAAATCTGTAAACCATTAGTATGTTATGCTATTTGCACATATCTGTAAAAATTTGCAATTATAGTAATATCCACCAAATTCCTAGCTGTAAATCTTGCTCACAATACTTGTTATCTATATTTTGTATTCATAGGACAAACCCATCTGTAAAATTCTGTTTATAATAGTATTCATTTCTATATTTATTCATTACATATCCATGTCTTGCACTTATGGAACCATTGTATAAATCCTGCACTTACTGCTATTGCACTTCTGGTTAGACCCAAACTGCATTTCGTTGCCTTGTACCTGTACATGTGTAATGACAATAAAGTTGAATCTAATCTAATCTAATCTTATGCCCCCTGTAGACTTTAGAATGGGTGTCTAAAGTTACTTGAGCCAGTGCATTTATATATATTTAAACAGTGTATTGCATTGAAAATCGAGTGACTCACCTTAGAGCAGAAGAAGAAGAAGATGTCTTCCAGTGGAACTGATAGAGTACTGTGAAAGAGCTCAGCCCGAACTGAGACAAAAAAAATCTCACGTGGGTCAAGTCTAGTGTCACATGTCTTAAAGTTCCCAGTGTCAGGACAACCTTGTACCGTATGCATAATCTTGATTATAAGTGTGAGAATGTGAAAGTTTAGAAATTTAGATTCATAACAACAGTTGTTAAATTTCGTCACTGTAGGTGAGAAAGAAGTCTTGCTTCTTTCAGCGTGAGAAAGTTTCACAGGGACTAGATAACTGTTTATGTGTAGATTTTCGGGTCCAATCTTCAAATTTCTCAAGTGAATATATGAATAGTAAACATTTAATAATTTCATTTCAATAGAATTCTCTGGTGAGTGAATCCTAAACCTATCGGTTGGCCAGACCGCAGCAGACTGGCTGTGGCAGATTGTGCCAAAGTTGATTTTATATTTGACGTTAGCTATTAAACACATTTGAAAATCTATTATGGAATCATAAATACAAATAAAGAAATGTCACTGGCCACAGAAACCCCACATTACACAATCTTGTAATTAATTTGGCTAAACTAATAAAGTGTAAAGTCTGAGTTTCTACATATCATTAGAATGATGTTGTTTTTTCGGCTTATGTTTTATCCGTTTCTTGCAATAAAACTGCGGACAAATCGGTTTATTTTGGTTCGATACTGTATCAGTGGAATTTATCATACGCAAGAACTCCATTCATAAAACAAGCGTTTTAAAAGTGTTTATATTATCTTTACGCCGACAGACCTGATATAGTACTAAGACTGATTTTCTCCATGTCTTCATTATGATTCTGTTATTACGGGATAGCTCATATCCGTGTTATTGCAATTTAAAAATACTACAAAACTGAACCTTAAATAGCGCTGGCCTGAGCGAGCCGAACTCCATTCAGAAAACAAGCTTTTTAAAAGTGTTTATATTATCTTTACGCCGACAGACCTGATATAGTACTAAGACTGATTTTCTCCATGTCTTCATTATGATTCTGTTATTACGGGATAGCTCATATCCGTGTTATTGCAATTTAAAAATACTACAAAACCGAACCTTAAATAGCGCTGGCCTGATCGAGCCGAACTCCATTCATAAAACAAGCTTTTTAAAAGTGTTTATATTATCTTTACGCCGACAGACCTGATATAGTACTAAGACTGATTTTCTCCATGTCTTCATTATGATTCTGTTATTACGGGATAGCTCTTATCCGTGTTATTGCAATTTAAAAATACTACAAAACCGAACCTTAAATAGCGCTGGCCTGATCAGCCGAACTCCATTCAGAAAACAAGCTTTTTAAAAGTGTTTATATTATCTTTACGCCGACAGACCTGATATAGTACTAAGACTGATTTTCTCCATGTCTTCATTATGATTCTGTTATTACGGGATAGCTCTTATCCGTGTTATTGCAATTTAAAAATACTACAAAACTGAACCTTAAATAGCGCTGGCCTGATCGAGCCGAACTCCATTCAGAAAACAAGCTTTTTAAAAGTGTTTATATTATCTTTACGCCGACAGACCTGATATAGTACTAACACTGATTTTCTCCATGTCTTCATTATGATTCTGTTATTACGGGATAGCTCTTATCCGTGTTATTGCAATTTAAAAATACTACAAAACTGAACCTTAAATAGCGCTGGCCTGATCAGCCGAACTCCATTCAGAAAACAAGCTTTTTAAAAGTGTTTATATTATCTTTACGCCGACAGACCTGATATAGTACTAAGACTGATTTTCTCCATGTCTTCATTATGATTCTGTTATTACGGGATAGCTCTTATCCGTGTTATTGCAATTTAAAAATACTACAAAACTGAACCTTAAATAGCGCTGGCCTGATCGAGCCGAACTCCATTCAGAAAACAAGCTTTTTAAAAGTGTTTATATTATCTTTACGCCGACAGACCTGATATAGTACTAACACTGATTTTCTCCATGTCTTCATTATGATTCTGTTATTACGGGATAGCTCTTATCCGTGTTATTGCAATTTAAAAATACTACAAAACTGAACCTTAAATAGCGCTGGCCTGAGCGAACCGAACTCCATTCAGAAAACAAGCTTTTTAAAAGTTGTTTGCACTATTATTAAATTATACATTTAATATTTTTTATTATAAATAACAAAAATAATGTAAATGTTATTCATCTTAGATCTGCGATATCTTCAATCACAAATAATGCAAAGTATAATAATATAATATAACATAGTAACAAAATCCCTCTTCAAACTCGCTAATAAAATATAAGCTCACGTAGCTGTAGAAAAGCAACAAAACTTAGAAAGTTACGTCATATTGTATGTGAATGTGAATGTGTTTGCCACTAAGTTTTCCCCCACTTTGGATGCAGACACGCTACGTTGCTATTTATCTGGAAAAATGGAGAATGGAACAGTGACGTGTCGAAAGATCGAGTCGGCCCGCAGCAGGTACGGCTTCTTACACATCACTGCTGAATAGAACAATGTTGCTGATATGTATGATCCAAAACTCTGGCCTGATGGGACATATGTTCTCCGCTATTATGAGGCCCGTGGCCCCAAGGTTTTTAATGAGGGCCGGGGGGATAAGTTGGATGGCCATGGTACACCTGCAGCTCCACACGAGAGCCAGTCTGCATAGTTGCTGCTATGTGATGAATTAACCTAGGCCATATGAACATCTGTGTCGTGTCTTATAATGCGCGTGGACTTCGTGTTGGCCACAGTGATACTGATAAATCACGCCGTGTTGTTGTGGACAAATTGATGGAGAGATGTGACATTCTGTGTGTCCAGGAGACGTTCCTGGCAAAACAAGACCTGGAAGGACTAAACTCTATACACAGGGACTTTCATGGAGCGGGTGAATCAACAACTGACTTGTGTGCAAAAGTTGTCCGGGGGCGAATCCCAGGAGGGGTAGCCACTATGTCTATGTGGAATAAAAAATATGACCAGTTGGTTAATGTTATAAGAATTGGGCTTGAGCTGTGTTGTAATGATAGGAAGATGATCATTTTGAATGTATATACGCCATATGAGTGTATACAAAATGAGGATGAGTACCTCAGTAGGTTGGGATTTATTATGTCTTTTATACAGGACCATTCTTCTACCTGCATCTATGTTGTTGGTGACATGAATGCGGATGTAACTGATGCCAACTCTTTATTTGGTAATCATTTAACGCAGTTTTGTACAGACAGTGGACTGGTTTTATCCAGCAAGTTACTATTGCCAAATGAGAGTTATACTTATATCAGCGAGGCTTGGCACACTACTTCCTGGCTAGACCACTGTCTTTGTACAGTGGATGCCCATGACTCCATTGATATGATGAAGATTGATTATGATTTGGCTACTACAGACCATATACCCTTCCTAATGGTGTTGAACACAGACAACTTACCGGTGTTGCTGCCTGTGGATAATGGCATTAATGTAGAAAAAATAAGTTGGTCAAAATTGTCAGAGAACGATTTTAATGAATATATCAACTCATCTGATGCCTTGCTGGGTGATATCAAGGCCCCAAAAGATGCCTTATTGTGTCGGGATATGAACTGTAAGAATGTACAACACTGTGAGGATTTATATATCCTGTATGAAGCTATTGTGGGGTCTCTCAGTATCTCAAGCAGGCCTCTTTATAAACATAGGACAAAAGTGTGCAATGCTAAACCAGGTTGGAAGGATCATGTAGAGGAGCTCCATTCAGAGGCTCGAAATGCTTTTAAAAAATGGGCCGAGTCAGGCAAAAGCAGGCATGGCCCCCTGTTTGAAAACAAGAAATGCAAGGCAAGGCAAGGCAAGGCAGCTTTATTTGTATAGCACATTTCAGCAACAGGGCAATTCAAAGTGCTTTACACGAAATCAGTTAAACAGATAAAACACAAGTACAAACAGTTAAAAATCATAAACATTAAAAATTAATAAAACAAATGAATAGACAGTTAAAAACAAAATAGAAACATTAGGACACATAAAACACAAGAATAAAAGTTACAGTGCAGCATAAGAAATTTAAAGAAATGAGCAGTCATTTAAAGAAAGGCAGCATCAAAAAGAAAGGTCTTCAGCCTTGATTTAAAAGAACTGAGAGTAGCAGCGGATCTGCAGGTTTCTGGGAGTTTGTTCCAGATATGAGGAGCATAGAAACTGAAAGCTGCTTCACCCTGTTTAGTTCTGACTCTGGGGACAGAAAGTAGACCTGTCCCAGATGACCTGAGAGGTCTGGGGGGTCATAGTGTAGTAGTAGACCTGTCCCAGATGACCTGAGAGGTCTGGGGGGGGTCATAGTGTAGTAGTAGACCTGTCCCAGATGACCTGAGAGGTCTGGGGGGGTCATAGTGTAGTAGCAGATCAGAAATGTATTTTGGACCTAAACCGTTAAGGGATTTATAAACTAGCAAGAGTACTTTGAAATCAATTCTTTGAGACACAGGAAGCCAGTGTAAAGACTTCAGAACTGGAGTGATGTGATCCAGTCTCTTGGTCTTAGTGAGGACCCGAGCAGCAGCGTTCTGAATCAGTTCTGAATGCACTAATGCTGGATTTAAATATGCACTTCGCTATATTAAAAGAAATGAAAACACTATGAGGTTGGATTCACTGGCATGGAAGCTGCAAAAAAATAATGTTAAGGACTTCTGGAAAGAAATAAAAACTGTTAATAGTTGTAAAACATCTCTCCCTTCTAATATAGATGGTGTGAGTGGGTCTAATGAAATTTCACAGTTGTGGCGAAAGCAATATTATGAACTGTTAAACTGTGTAAAAAGTAATATGTTTGTAGTGAACAATGTAGAGTGTAATGATGATGTTGCTGTCATCTCTGTTGAAGTCCATGAAGCAATACTGAAGTTAAGAGATAATAAGGCCTGTGGCCTGGATGACATTACAGCTGAACATCTTAAATTTGCCAGTAAGAAACTGTGTCCTCTGGTGGCTATGTGCTCCACAGGGTTCCTTGTTCATGGAGAGTTACCTAATTCTATGCTCTCTGTTGTGCTGGTACCAGTTATTAAAGATAAAGTGGGGAAGCTGAACTGCTCAGATAATTACAGGCCAATAGCTCTGGCCAGTGTTATGTCCAAAGTGCTGGAGACAGTTATATTGTGTAGACTTGAGAGGTATGTCCTGTCTATTGATAACCAATTTAGTTTTAAACGGAAGCATGGTACTGATTTCTGTATTTTTGCATTAAAAGAAATTTTAGATAAATATAATAGACAAAATTCCACAATGTTCTTATGCTTCATTGATGCTTCTAAAGCATTTGATCGTGTTAATCATGAGAAATTATTTTTAAAACTGTATAAAAGTGGGGTCCCTGGTTTTATAACTAGAATCTTGGTGTATTGGTACTCGCATCAGACGATGAGAGTAAGATGGGGAATGTAATGTCTGTTCCCTTCCAAGTGACCAAGGGTGTTCGCCAGGGAGGAATTCTGTCTCCTTTTCTGTTTAATATGTATATGAATGAGTTGTCTTTGATTTTAAATGAATGTGGTACAGGCTGTAGGGTTGGTGACTTACTAATTAATCACCTTATGTATGCAGATGATTTGGTCATCTTCAGCCCATATAGTGCTGGTCTCCAACAGCTTCTAAGGGTATGCACACAGTATGGTGTGGATTTTGATATAAAATACAATGCTAAAAAGAGTAAGATTATGATTATCAGAAGTAGAGAAGACAGACAGGCAACCTTCCCTGACTTCTATCTGTCTGACACTGCACTTATGGTGTGCACTGAGATTACATATTTGGGCCATGTTATTGCAGATGACCTTTCTGATGATGAGGACATCTATAGGCAGCGTCGGAAGCTGTATGCACAAGCGAACATGCTGGTTCGTAAGTTTAGCATGTGCTCTGTACCTGTGAAAATATCACTTTTTAGAGCGTATTGTACACCTTTGTATACGGCCTACTTGTGGTGTCGATACAAGCAAGGCAGCATTAGAAAACTCACAGTGGCTTATAATGACAGCATGAGGCTGCTGCTGAATGCTCCAAGAAACTCCAGTGCAAGCCATATGTTTGGCAGCGTTGGGGTACCTACCTGCTCTGCTGTTTTATGTAACCTGATGTATAGATTTATGTGTAGGGTGTCTGAGTCAGAAAATGACACAATCTCTGTTTTGGCGAACCCTGTACGTAGTTCTGTCAGATTCTCCTCCAGATTGTGGAACCATTGGCGAACATGTCTGTATACTAGACTCTGAACATTGTGGAAGGCTTTATTTTAATTTTATTTTTGTGTATTCTGTATTTTTGTGTTTGTATATGTTCTTATTCTGATATGGATCCCCCTGGGTCTGAAATAAAGTTTATTAATATACTGTGTGAACCAGTGAAGAGAATCAGAAAGGAAAACATCTGTCAAGTATTTTACATGAACAGTTATGTCTATATTGATAACTCCATTACTGCAATAAATTCACAGTGGTGAGCCTGCACTCGCTTCTGCTGTGAGCCATCGTCCTTCTCCTCTCCGTTCGGGAGCTTCATGTGTGTTGAGGACAGTTTCAGTTCGCTTGTCACAATAAAAAGGATGTGATTAGTGCAATTTCAAGTACTTTAAAGAAAGCGGTCAACATTTTGGGAGATAATATATTTGTTTTTAATGTACAAAGATGCAAACAGCACTGTAACACACACACACACACACACACACACACACACACACACACACACACACACACACACACACACACACACACACACCTTCCCATTCCCTTGAGAAGTTGCAGAACAATAACAAGCCTGAGTTAGATAAGACTGGGAAAGTTAAATCAATAACATAATACATTCACACAAACACACATTTGTTTTATATTCACATAACCTGCACGGGTCCCCTTGCCCAGATGGACAACACAAGGGTTAAATATGTATTTAGTAGGCCGGGGTCAATGCAAAAGGTCAAATATAACGAATGTGTCTCTGTGACCCAATAAAAAACACAAGGATTATTCTGTAAATCTCTCTCTCTCTCTCTCTCTCTCTCTCTCTCTCTCTCTCTCTCTCTCTCTCTCTCTCTCTCTCCTCCTCTCTCTCTAGTCTACTGAACTCTCTCTCTGCTCTGTGTGTGTGTGTGTGTGTGTGTGTGTGTGTGTGTGTGTGTGTTAAATATTACCTGGGTCCGTGTGACCCAGACAGACGAGGCCGTGGTATAGGTGACATACAGTCAAACGCGGGACGGGTCCCGGAGACCCAAAGGGCCGGGTTCGCTCTAGTAAACGTTACATGAACTGAAAACCAACGTGGGTCCCTGGGAACCAAAGGTCAATGCAAAAGGTCAAATAAAACGAATGTGTGACAAGGTGGTGTGTGTGTGTGTGTGTGTGTGTGTTAAATATTACCTGGGTCCGTGTGACCCAGACAGACGAGGCCGTGGTATAGGTGACATACAGTCAAACGCGGGAACGGGTCCCGGAGACCCAAAGGGCCGGGTTCGCTCTAGTAAACGTTACATGAACTGAAAACCAACGTGGGTCCCTGGGAACCAAAGGTCAATGCAAAAGGTCAAATAAAACGAATGTGTCTCTGTGACCCAATAAAAAACACAAGGATTATTCTGTAAATCTCTCTCTCTCTCTCTCTCTCTCTCTCTCTCTCTCTCTCTCTCTGTGTGTGTGTGTGTGTGTGTGTGTGTGTGTGTGTGTGTGTGGGTGTTAAATATTACCTGGGTCCGTGTGACCCAGACAGACGAGGCCGTGGTACAGGTGACATACATTCAAACGCGGGGACGGGTCCCGGAGACCCAAAGGGCCGGGTTCGCTGTAGTAGACATGACATGAATTGAAAACAAACGTGGGTCCCTGGGACCCGAGGGTCAATGCAACAGGTCAACTAAACCGAATGTGTCCCTGTGACCCGATGGAACACACAAGGGTTATTCTGTAAATCTCTCTCTCTCTCTCTCTCTCTCTCTCTCTCTCTCTCTCTCTCTCTCTCTCTCTGTGTGTGTGTGTGTGTGTGGGTGTGGGTGTGTGTGTGTGTGTGTGTGTGTGTGTGAAATGGGCTGAAACAAGCTTCGGACCCAAGGGCAAATTCAAAAGGTCACATAACCTGCACGGGTCCCCTTGACCCGATGGACAACACAAGGGTTAAGTAAAAACACATGTTCAGTTTTGTGCATTGTTGTTTTGTTGTGTGTTATCTGTCATATAAAACAATGTCTTCCGCATAAAAAAGTTATGTATTTGTTTAAGACTTGATGAAATATACTAAGGGTGCTCCGATCAGGATTTTTGGGGCCGATCACCGATTGCTGAAAGCAGTATTGGTTGATACCGATCACCGATCACCTGTCACCGATCACTGGGTCTATCTGAAGCCTTCTATTTATCATGTCATATATTAAATTTTAATAGTCTTAACAAAAATGTATATGTACTAAAATTAACAGAAGATAATGTATTGTGAATTGTCAACTGTTTACGTTTATTGACAGGAAACGTTCAACATTCTACTTCCTTAGAAACACACCTTTAACAGCTTAGAGCTTAACAAATAAGCCTTATTTCGAAATAAGATACAAAAAATCTGTCATTGTTAATTTACACAAACTTAAAGTGTACTTAAACTTAAAGTGCAGAGCAAAGAAAACAAAATCAAATATCTTGGGATGTCAAGATAAAAAGGCATAAGGTGTGTATTTTAGGCTTGCCCTGCGGTAATGAACTAAAAATAGAAGCAGTGGGAACAGTCACACATCTTTAGAGAATATATCACTAATTGTTTGGCTTTTTGTCCTAGCTCCAAATCTAAAATGTCCTTTCAATCACTGCAGACATTTTTTCAGTAGTAATAACAAAGTTTTGTAAATTTCAAACAAATCCTAACTGTAAATGTTCTTTTAGCTCCTTTAAATCTACATACATTTAAAGTGCACAGCATGGAAATCATGAGTCAATGAGAAAGACAGAAGAGGAATAGAGAGTAGTAAAGCCCTTTCTCTTAAAGCTTACTTGTTAAGCATCAATGGCAGATTTTTCTTCAGAAATATAAGCATCTCTGCATTTTTGGCAGACAACTTGTTCCTCTTCTCATCTACAATATTCCCTGCTGTGCTAAAAAGTCGCTCACTATCTACACTTGTGCATGGAGCACAGAGGTAGGCTCGTGCTGCTTGTGCGAGAGCGGGGAAACGACTTTTATTGTCTCGCCAAAAAACAAGCGGCTGTCCGCTCCGTGGGATGACTGGCTCTGATAGGTTGAGGTTCATCTGCGATGATGTTGAGGTGCTGATGTCACCGCCACCATGCTCCCCATCTTCATCCAACAACTCAGCATACATAGCGTGTAAGGAGCCAGCTCGTGGTACTTTCTCTGGGGGCTCGGTGCCAGTCGCTTCCAAACTCGCCTCACCATTTTGCTGCTCCTGTCCAGTAGCAAGGACATCAGAAAGCAGCCCGCGAATCTGGGGCTTGAGTGCGTCGGAGAAATATCTGTCTTTATACCTTTTTTTTTGGTTAAAAAGAAAAAGAAAACTTTAATGGATTACTTAAATAAGAATCAGAAAAACTTTTTGAACTCAAAGGGGAAATTGGGTTAAGTTACAGCCTCTACATTCAAGAAAAGAAATATGTAACACCATAGACATTGTTCTATTATTTAATATATTTCATAGTTTATGCTCTGCTCTTGTTTTGATAAGTGAACTAGTCTTGGGCAAATAGGCAATAGCATACTCCAAATTTGCATTTTACTCTATAGTCTTAATTCTTCTTCTAAATGTTTATTTTTCTAGTAAATTTGAAGGAAATGCCAGCCTAGCCTGCCTACTAAAAGATTACAACACTAATCATTTCAGGCATGTAACAGTCATTTAGGCCAAAATAGATTTTTTTCTTGCAAGATAAAATATACTTCAATTGACAGGTACTGTGGCCCCAACACTGGCAATGTACACATCATCGCAGACCTGTATGCTGAGGTCATTGGAGTCCTTACACAGTCAAAGGAAGTCAGCTTAAATCTGCCTGTTAGTTAAATACCGGCTGATTTGTCACTTTCTCAGTCAAACCTAACCTCTCATTAGTTTAGGGAGTTTTTTTTTGTAAGTGTAGATGTATATATGTTTTTGTGCGTGTGCTCAGGTTTCAAGCAGTGAGGAAGAAGTTCATCACAGAACTGAAGGAGCTCAGGCTAAAAGAGCAGAGTCCCTATGTGGTCCAGAGCATCATCAGTCTCATCATGGGCATGAAGTTCTTCCGGGTGAAAATGTATCCTGTGGAGGATTTTGAGGCTTCTTTTCAGTTCATGCAGGTAAATTAAAAAGTCATTTTTTCATGCATATTTGTCAAAGAGTTACCACAGTAAGTGGGGCTGATACGTGTTTTTTTGCACTGCCGCTCCTTTGTTCAAACTCAGCAGCTGTCCGTAGCAAAGGCTCATAAAGTTAGATGAGTAACGATCAAAGGTGAGGTTTGGAGCCCGACCGATATATCGGTGGGCCGATATTAGGCATTTGCCGATCCGATGGTATCAGCATCTATAATGGCCAATTAAAATAATAATAATAATAATTCATCGGAATTATTTATGATGACAAATACATTTCTGTCAAATTAATATTTAATTAATAAAAACGGACTGTGAACCATGTTATGAGCATTGATGTTCAGAGGTGTAGTGGTAAAAAAAGAGGTGGGTAAACTATAAATTCTGTGATCAGGTGGACCACGACGCGATCACCGATAAGGGGGGCCACGGCCTACCTGATGACATGTTTGTTTCATTGTTTCCTCACAGGTCACACAATCAGTTCAGTTCATACATTAATCGAATTTCTTGTTAAAAAGACTCAAGAAGGAATTATATGGTTGAAATCTATAAAGTTTACTAAATGACAAAACAGAGACAACAAAAATATGTGTAAAATATTCACATTAACAAGCTGGAATCAAAATTTTGTCTTTAAAATATTACTCAAACCAACTAATCAATTATCAAAATAGTGATGATGGAGTTTATTATATATAAATACATACATTTTCTCCATAAGAATTTAATTATCAGCCATAATGTATAAACCATCCGAGGTAGACTGACCCAGTTTCTGTATGATATCAACCTTGTAACATTATAAGAAAAACAATTATCCACTATTTTACGCAGAAAAACTACATTACCCACAATCCTAAGCATAACAGCAACGTTTCTGATTGGTCAAACTTGCTGTTACCATAGAAACGTTTACCGTAACAGCTAGAGCGACAACAATAACAACCCTAGTACCTTCCAAGCAGCACTGCCTGGAAGGCAACGCTGGGGGAATATACACCAAACTCCGCAAGAGATTGGTCAACACTGACCGTAATGCAGCGCAATCTGAGACTTCGTCTTAGGTTTAACAACCTATGAAACTAATAATGAACAATATGAAACTAAAACGACACAAGCTTAATTTAGAATGGCTTTGGGACGATAGGCTATTCAGAGGTGGATAAACGCACTTTGGAGGTGGGTAAACGCCATTTCCGAATTTTGAGAGGTGCATAAACGGCGTTTACGTGCGTTTAGCCTCCACTACATCACTGTTGGTGTTGCATAGTTTCTCAACCAGAGGGCGCTCTACAACATCCTTGTTTGTTATGGTTTGGTTTTTATGTCTTATTTTATTGTAGAAATCTGTTTTACTGTGTTTAATTCTTAGCCTGGTTCTGTCATGTCTTGTAATTATTGTATGGTATTTTTGGTCTTGTCTTGTATATGTTCTGTTTCCTGTTTTATTTTGAAGTCTGGGTCTCTGTCTCAAGAGGCTTGATAATCAAACTCCTTTTGGAGAAAACAAATGGAATTCTGCTATGTTGTCAGTTAAGAAGCCAGCCACAGGGTGCTGCAGTTGCCTAGCAACGGTGCTAAGCTGCAGTCATTCTGAACTCTGACATCATATTCTAAAATGGCTTTGATCCTTTTTGATGTGATGTCATATAACTTTCTTCATTTTGACATCAATGTGACATCACCAGACGTCAAAACAAATTGATTATGTTAACTCAGGGTTAAGGCTTTGTCATTTCAACTGGTAACCACTAAACACAGTGTCTTGTTTTACAGGTAAGTCCGATCTGTGTCAGAGACAATCTTCAGACAAACGAACAACATCTCCAATCGACAAGTCTGATCCAGACAGCAACAGTTAAAGAAGTCTGATCCAAGTCATTGTCTAGGGTCATTCTTTAACCACCAACGGAAACAAGCCTTTTGAGTCTAAGGGATCACTGGCGGAAACATGAGCACAGCCAGTTTCAGTGGAATCAAAGGGCCCAGCAAGATAGCTAGGTCAACTGGGACAGCAGCTTCCAAGACCAACCCCAGCACAGTGCTGTGTGCGGTTGGTAAAGCTGCTGTGGCCGACAAATCCGCTGCAAGTGCCAGTGGAGGAGATGCTGGGGAGAGCTTCCAGATTGGGGAGCGAGTATGGGTAAATGGGAATAAGCCAGGCTACATACAATTTTTGGGAGAGGCAGAGTTTGCTCTAGGCCAGTGGGCAGGGATTGTTCTGGATGAGCCAATTGGGAAGAATGATGGGTCAGTGGCAGGGGTGCGCTACTTCCAGTGTAAAGACCTGCAAGGAATTTTTACCCGCCCATCCAAGTTGTCTCGCACAGAGGGCGAGGCTAACGGAACTGAGAAAGCACCCCCCTCCTCTGCTGCATCACCCACTCCTTCAGATAGCAGTGTATCCTCGCACACGGCTGCCACAAAATCAACATCACCTACCACTGCAACCAAGAAGGCCTCCTCCACTACACCAGCTGCACCAGCTACGCCATCCTCCAACCTCCCACACACAATCAGTGAATCTGTCTCCAAACTCTCCGAGACCGGATCAGTCAAGAAGGGGGAAAGAGAGCTGAAGATGGGTGACAGAGTATCAGTTGGTGGTACAAAGGCAGGAGTGGTACGTTTCCTTGGAGAAACAGATTTTGCCAAAGGCGAGTGGTGTGGTGTGAAATTGGATGGGCCCTTAGGAAAGAATGACGGGTCAGTGGCAGGCATAAGATATTTTCGGTGCCCACCCAAGTATGGTTTATTTTTTCCAGTCCACAAAGTTACACACATTGGCTTCCCTTCCATCATGCCAGCCAAAGCAAAAACAACGGTTTGGAAAGTAGTAGCCACACCATCAGGGCTAAAGCAAAGCCCTAGTGCCTCCTCCATCTGTACCATGACCTCTGTTGCATCCTCTGTCAGTGACAAGCCCAGCGACACAGGCCTGCTAACAGAGACATCATCACGGTATAGTCCTAAGATTTTAGCCATTACAGACCTGCAAAAGGCCCTAAAGGAGAAACAGTGTCACATTGAGCAGCTAATGGCTGAGAGGGACATGGAGAGAGCTGAAGTTGCCAAGGCCACTGGCCATGTTAGAGCAAGGGAGCAACAAATTGGCCTGCTGAGGGTTGATCAGGAGCAGATGGAGGCCAAGATTGATCAGTTAAGTGCCTTGTTAGAAGCTGCAGACAAAGACAAAGTGGAGCTGCTGAATCAGCTGGACGAGGAGCGTAGGAAGGTGGAGGACCTTCAGTTCTGTGTAGAGGAAGCTTGCATTACCAAAGGAGACCTGGAGATGCAGACCAGACTGGAGCATGCACACATTAAGGAGCTTGAGCAGAGCCTTCTTTTTGAAAAGACCCAAACTGAGAAACTCCAAAGAGCATTAGAAGACACTAGGGTTGCCAATGTGTCTGAAAGATCTCGTATTATGGACCTTGAGAGGGAACTTTCGCTGCAAACAAGAGAGGTAGTAGACCTGCAGCTGCGTATTAGATCCCAACCGAGCTCTGAGGATTCAAACTGTACTGTTTCTCCCCTTCTGGATGAAAAAAACTCTCTGAGAGCTCAGTTGGCTTCCGAAGAAGATAAGCAGAAAGAAGAGCTGAAGAAGTACAAGGAGAAGCAAGAAGCTCAAAAAAAGACCCATAGTGAGGCAGCTGCTCAGGTTCAGGCTATAGTTGTAAGGCTCTCTGGTGACAACAAGCAGTTGCAGATGTGCTTAAGCCATGCTGAGAAAGAGAATGCTGACATTACTGAACTGTGGCGTTCCAAGTTGGAGTCTGCCATTGCCTCTCACCAGCAAGCCATGGAGGAGCTAAAGGTGTCCTTCAGCAAAGGCTCAGGTGCCCAGACAGAACAACGTATGAAAACCAAAAGTGCTCTAGAGAAGCTGAACATAGAGCACAAGTTGGCTCTTGAGGCTGGTGCTGCATCTTGGATTCGGGAGAAGCAGGCACTGAAGGCACAGCTTTTGTCTTTGATTGAGGACATGGAACGACAGGAGGAGTCCCTACGGTACAACGTCGAAAGAGCAGAGGAGCAGCACTTCATGGAGATGGAGGATGTTCTTGAAAATCTTCATGCTGTCGAACTTAGGGTGAAGGAGCTTGAGGAGAAAGAAGGGATGTTGGCACAACAGGCCCAAGACAAGGACCGACAACCTAAAGAACAGATGTCAGAGATTGTGGCTCAACGTGGAAAAGTAGCACAATGTAACCAGGAGCTAGTGACCCTGAACGGTCAATTAGAGATGGTTCAGAAACAAGGGAAAAACCAGGGTGCCATGGTTTGTGAATTAAGTTCACAGTTGGAGGACCGACAGCAGGAAGATCTCGCTTTCCAGCAGAGTCTGACAACTGTACAGCAGGGGAAGGATGTCCTGGAACATGAGCTTGGAGACTTGAAACAAAGGTTGGTTAAAAGTACAGAGGAGCAGACTAAATCATCAAACACTATGCAAGAAACACTGGAGAAGCTCAGTGAGAAAGAAGAGCAGTGCACATCTCTGACCACAGAATCAGAGTCTCTAAGAAGTCAACTTTCCGTGCTGGAGAGAAAGCTGAAGGCTGCAGATGAAAAGCTTGATCAACTTTCAAAGGACAAATACAAGCTGGAAAATGATATTTCAGACATGATGAAGACATCTGGTGAAAGTTCAGTACAGCGGACCGAAATGAATGAAGATCTCACACAAAAAGAAAGGAGGCAAGAGAGAAAACAGCTATTATCTAAGCTCGAGGATATAGGAAAGCATATGACCATCCTGATCACAGGGAAGGAAAACCTTTTAGCTGGACAGTGTAAACTGGAGCGGACCATTTATTCTCTCCACACAAGCCAAGAAAATTGGCTCACTGAAAGGTCAAAACTCCTTGAAGAGATAGAAAAGTTGCGCGCTAGCCAGACACAACAAGAGGTTGCTGTCAAGAGCCTACAAATCAGAAAAGAACTTTTGAAAAAGCAATGCAATAATGCTGTTGCAGAGTTATCGGCTTCTGCCGTTGTGAAAGAAAAGATTTCCTCCAGCATCTCAAACCCAACCGCTCAGAAGGTTGCCCTGCAGGTGGAGAGAGATGAAGCCACCCAGAAAATCAAGCAGCTGGAGTCTCAACTAAAAAATGCTATTTCTAAGCAGCTTGTGGCTACAGAGGCCTATGGCAAGACTGCTGAGGCTCTGGAACAGCTGACAAAAGAGAAGGCCAGTTTGATGCAGGAGAAGAATGAAGCCCAATCTCTATTGGAAGAGCTCCGCTGTGCCAAGCAGAAGATGGAGACGCAGCTAAAAGCATTGAAGACAGATAATTCCAAGTACCAGGAAGATCTGAATGTATCCAAGGAGCAGCTTGGCATAGAAACTCAGAGGACTGAGAGTCTGTACCAGGAAATTGAGGAGCTTAAAGAAGCTGTAACTCTGAAGACACAGTCGCTGCAGATGCTGCAAGATGAGAAAAAGCTGACTCAGGAGCTTAATAACAAAGATCAGAGCAAACTTGTAACGCTCAAGGATAAGTATTCAAAACTTCAAAAACAGTTGCAGCAAAGTGAGAGCAGCTTGAAGGAGCAGTTTGAGAAGCAGAAGGCTGCTCCCCAAAAGTCCATCCATAAAAACAGAGCCTTCATTTCAGAAAAGGACCAGCAGGTGAAAAAGCTGATGAGCAAGCTGGGTGAACTGCAAGGGGAAAGTGCCTTAGTTAAGACACTGCAGGGTACAATTCAGACCTTGGAGCGGGACAAGGCTAATCTACAGGGCTGTGTTCAGAGACTGGAGAAGGACCTGGCTGCAGGACCTGACACCAACAAGTCCTTAGGTGATGTAGCTTTGGACCAAGTAAGGGACAATGAGAAGACTGCAGAGAGTCAGGCAGCAATTGAGTTCCTGAATTCAATCATTGTTGACCTCCACAGGAAAAATGAGGAACTCAAAGACAAATTGGCAAAAATGGCGGCTGCTGCTCTCAATAGGAATAATCCAAGTGGGCTGGACTATGAGAGCCATGACAAGGAACCCGTGAAGAAGAAGAAGGCTCCTCCCAGGCTGTTCTGTGACATCTGCGACTACTTCGACCTCCATGACACCGAGGACTGTACCGCACAAATTCAGAGGCCCGACTCCCCTCCACACACCACCTACCACAGCAATAAGCATATATAGAACGACCACCCTACTAACGCATATTATCATGTGGGATCCCTCTCACCATGTGGCTAACTGGACCGAGTACTGTAATGATGACCAGACCTTTAAGCCTTTCCTCTGCAGCAGCTTCTAATGGTAAGTAACGAGGATGACCATATAATATGCAGAAAGGGAAACATGGCTGGGACGTCAGGGATCCCTCTCACCATGTGGCTAAGACTCTCCGCCCATGTATTGACTATCGGGGGCTTAATAACATAACGGTCAAAAATAAATATCCCATCGAGACAGAAGATGAAGCAGGTGTCCAAAAAAGGCAGCGCCAACACCCAAGGAGGTTCATGACAGATTCTTCAAGCGATGGTAAGACCTTAATTATAGACTACATTTTTTTCACATATTTCAAATCACATATTTTGCAATCGGTACAAATGATATGGTCTCTGTATTACAAATGAGTCTGTTGCACAACCAGATAAACTGTCCAGGACGGATCGTGCGTCTGGAAGCCCTGTCTGGAAGTTAAAATGTATGCATGTATATAAGAAACCAGTCATATTTCTTAACATGGAACCACTGACAGTCAACATGGTGCACATCATGATTGTTCCGATGTTTGTCTCTTCCAGTCTTTTTTCAGCTCAGCAGATAACACTTCCTCCACCACCTGCATGTAAGTTTTTTTTATTTTATTTTTTATATATACATTTTGTCTAATTGTCTAATATAACAGAATAGGTTCATATTTTGTAATGGCATGTGCAGGCAACCTATCAACTTCATCTTATATAATAATCATACATAATTTATTTGTATATGTATCAACGCCATGCAGGAAACCAGCTGGTTGCCCAGAGCAGGATGAGTCTGTAGTGACCCTACCACGGACTGCCACTTCATCTTGGGACCTAGTTGAAGGTACAGTTGCAATGAAGTACAATTTAATGGCAAGGATCACTAGAGTAACTTAACGTTTTTGTTGTTTTAAGCAGAAGAACTCCCACAGAGGGGGGTAAGTCATCCCACAGAGGGAGGTGGCTCAGACATGGAGATCAAAATGAGAGGTAAGACTCAAGTGTGTGTGTGTGTGTGTGTGTGTGTGTGTGTGTGTGTGTGTGTGTGTGTGTGTGTGTGTGTGTGTGTGTGTGTGTGGAGAGAGGAGGAACAATATGGAAATTAAGTGGCCATAGGCCTGCCCTAAGACGAACACTATATAATTGCATAACTATATATATTATTGTTACTATATGTTTTACAGCAACTTTTCCTGTCAACCCTCGATGGTTGTACTGAGGTGATGCCATCCGCCGCATGCTGCGGCAAGTTGCAACGCATGATGTGCTGAGACAGTACAGCTTGCGGGGAAGAAAGTCAAAGAAAGCCTTCCAGGACTTGGCTGTATGCAGGGTTATAACAGGCAGGTGTTATTTTATTGTTCACATTAGTATTATGCTTAGCTTGGCTGACAAGAGGTTTTAATTTGACTTATAGCTTTGCTTCATTTTGACTTCTACTCTAGCGGCCTGCCAGAAAAATGTCCCTGCGCTGACTGATGCAGAAGCGGAGGATTTGATTGGGCAAGTTCTGAAGTTTGCCCCCACACAGACGGTAAATTGAAGTTCTTCTGCGTGATGTTCATATTAAAGTTAATAAAAAAAATCTTCTGTCAATGTGTTCATTCTTAGTATTACATGCCTAACTTTTGTTTATTTCTTTATAGGCCAGCTGAGAAGGACTGAGCCATGAAACATGGAGCCCCTTTTTAATTTTTTTATTAACATATAATAATAACATATTTTTAGTGACTTATTTTGCATGCACTTTACAAACACATCTTTATGCATCTTGCACTACATCCTTATCTTTTTTTTTTCAGTTGTTTGAATAATAAAGTTTTGAAATGCCATCAAGTTTGCCTGTTCATTTATTCCCACTAATATAACTTTTGTATGTTTGTATGTGTGTACGTGTGTATATACAGTACATACATACACACAAATGGTACGGGTGTTAGTTTTTTTAATGGTTAGGGGAATCTAATCTTTTCTTAACGTTCTGGGAACGTTCGTTTATGCTTACAGCGAACGTTCCCCTAACGTTAAGAGACCGTTCCGTAACGTTCGCTGAGGGCTGCAACGCTAATGGAACGTTCCCCTAACGTTCTCTAAAGGTTACAACGTTAGGGAACGTTCCCGTAACGTTCGCTAAAGGTTGCAACGTTCTCGTAACGTTCGCCTAACGTTCTCTAAAGGTTGTAACTTTTAGAGAAAGTTAGGGGAACGTTCCGAGAACACAGTGTATCAGGACCAAGAACACCAAGTATTAATATTATAGACTCATACTTACTCTGAGAACCCCTTCCATTTCAGCAGAAACTCTACTCTTCCCTCCACCACTCTGCGGTCCAAAACCTCCTCCACCACATACTCCTCTTCCTCCTCCTTCTTGCATTCCTTTCCTGCTCTGGTCGCCAGCTTGCCGTCTGCTGAAGGTGCTTTTGGTAGACCCAAGGAGGGGGGGGGGACATGCAGAGATAATAATACAAGGGTTAGAAGAACTAATGGGAGGTGTGAGTGAATTCTAGTTGACCATGCAAGGGCTGATGAGGGGACCAATCCGTAGGACTCCAGAGTGTCAAGTATCTCCTACATTCAAACTGAAAGAACTACTAAAATGTCAGGCCCAAAAGTCATTAACTGGAGCTACAAGCTACATGCACAGTAGCCTGGACCAACCACACTTCATTTAGCAGAACATCTCCAGATGTTCCTGTGTGAAAATGGAAAGTTCAAAAAGACGTTTTGATGGTACAACAAGGCAGGCCTGGTTGCTTCTTTAAGGGAATCACTGTAAAGATTCCCAAAGAATATGTTAACATTAGCCATCTTATATCTAACTGGGATGTGTTGGGAGTGATTGGAGCAGGATTGCTGAGGACGAAGTAATGTTACACAGACTGATAAGCCATGAATGCAGCACATTGAAATAGAGTGTGTGTGTGTGTGTGTGTGTGTCTGCTCTCTGTCAACATGCACATGTGTTTCTTCTATCAGGGTGAACAGTTCCTTCCTGAGACTATGTAGCAGAGCCAAAGTCGTTGCATCCAGAGCTCAGCCCCGCCCACGAATATTCTGATTGGTTTAAAGAAAACAAACAAGCCAGAGCGTTTCTTCTACAGTAAAAGAACAAAACAAAAAAAATCTAACTGTCGGTAGCTAACGTTAGCAGATAAGCCCGTTGACAGTGTTGAGTTATGAAAAGTTAAAAACAATGTATTTATGCTAAAGCATGCTGCAGTCGGGTTGAGAAGATTTGATTTAATTCAGTGGTGAATGCTCCATCTCAAGCTGTTTAATTATCATCTGTTGTCTCAGTGAAGAGTAGATCAGGACGGCCCTATTGTCCCCCCCCCACTCTAAAGAAATGATTAGGTCAAGTCTGGCATCTCACATATAGAAAGAAACCTTTTGCTTCACACCAGGAAGTAACCTTCTGCCCCCCCCCCCCCCCGCTGTCTTAGACTATAAGACGATACAATGTTGATTAACTGTATTTTTGTGTCTCTTTTATGTTAACGTTAACTAGCATGTTAATTAGCAGTAATTACCCTGTGTCTATGTTAATTTTAACTAGCATGTTAGTTAGCAGTAATTAGCCTGTGCCTATTTTAATGTTAACTAGCATGTTAGTTAGCAGTAATTAGCCTGTGTCTGTTAATGTTAACTAGCATGTTAGTTAGCAGTAATTAGCCTGTGCCTATGTTAATGTTAACTAGCATGTTAGTTAGCAGTAATTAGCCTGTGCCTATGTTAATGTTAACTAGCATGTTAGTTAGCAGTAATTAGCCTGTGTCTGTTAATGTTAACTAGCATGTTAGTTAGCAGTAATTAGCCTGTGTCTGTTAATGTTAACTAGCATGTTAGTTAGCAGTAATTAGCCTGTGCCTATGTTAATGTTAACTAGCATGTTAGCAGTAATTACGTACGTACCGCTACAACTTTCAGACAGGTTGCTCACGTCACATTTACGTCTTCAAGCTCAGTTGGAGGCTGCGCAGTAACGCTCAGCATCACCGGGAAAGAGCTTTTAATAGACTTCACTGGTCTCCGTCCAGAGCAACGGGACCTGTTGGTCCACTTCTTTAACTGTCTATGGTTTCACTCACTCACTTAAAACAACTACTAACTGGCTCTATTAGCCTACAAGCTAGTGCTAGCTTGTAGGCTAATAGAACCAGTTAGGTCAGTTGGGTCTGTGTTTTCTTTCTTTCATTCCTATTTTAGGTCTGTCAGTCACAGTGAACACCGGGGACATTTCCGGGGACAGTTCACCAAAACCGGGGACTGTTTCCGGAAACCGGGGACATCTGGTTACCCTCCACAAGGACTTTAGCTTGTGCTACACTAACTGCTAACGATGCTAACGATACTTGCGGGCTAACGATGCTAACAGCCGTTGGTATCATAACTTTTACAAACTGTATGGATGTAAAACGATTTTAACACACACACACACACACACATATGTATGTTTTCCATATGTTTACATATAGAAATGGATGAATGTATGAATGTTTACCTTCTGTCCGTTTCAGTGAGTGCAGCTAATCAGCGTCCGGTAAAGATAACTTTATTCTCTTCATCATCACGGATAACGGTCGTTCTCCTCGTCACCGCCGAAGGCCCGCCCCTCTGCCCTCACATCGACAGCTGATTGGACGGGAAGTTAACAGCAACCAATAGAATTAAAGTAGGTCAACAGATTTTAAAAAACTGTATTTTTACTGTAACACTGAACACATTCAAAATAAATTATTTAACGGTTACAAAACACAACAACGGAAAAACTACAAAATAATATGTAATATAGAGTATACATAATTAAATCAACCTGACATGTGTAGTAATAACAATAGCAGAACTTTTTCTTTCTTAAACATTATTTTAATATTTAGAATCCTGAAAATGTAGAAAGTAAGTGTGTGTGTGTGTGTGTGTGTGTGTGTACACAGGGCTGCCAACTCTCACGCATTGGCCGTGAGACACACGCATTTGACTGGTTTCACACGCGCACACGCCACACCCCCGATTTCTCACGCTGAAGTGTCAGCCCGGTCGGTCAAATTTCTGAAAGATGAGTTTATCTAGGTTTTTACCTGTTGAGCCACTTATGATCGACTAGTTGTGCTTTCAGAGACTGTGGGGGGTTCAAGAGCGCTCCCTGTCTGTGGAATTTTCAAATTGTCGCAAAATGAGAACATTTTTTTCACGATCCATCCGAGGTGCATTTCCCCGGCTTCAGGTATGAGCTCTGAGTATTACAGACCCGTCCGTCGCTTCGTGTCCACTCTCTGTAACGATAGAAGTGAGCAGCGCGGCTGGTAGCGTAGCAACTTCAGTTCCTCTTAGTGGACTCGCTCTGCTGGGGGCAGTGACGCGTTGCATCCGTGTAGACCTCCGATAATGAGCAGCGTACGGACACCTCTAAACTCTGTCAGAGACCCAAATGGGCCTCTGTGTCTGTCAGACGGTCTGAGTGAGATCCACCATATCAGCGGAGCAATGACATGCACAGCAGACTATATTACAACTCTCCAAATCTCGGCCAACAGAGATGGGGGGAGTTATATTTTGAATGTGCACAAAGTTGTAAACATGGGCAGAAATCTGGTGAAACACATCTGAGCTATACTATTATATATATATATATATATATATATATATATATAATACGATACTGCAACGTTGGGCCACTATTGTGCATCTCTAACCTCGGTGCATCTCTAAATGTAACTGTAAATAATTAATTTGATGTTTTTTAAAATGAACAAATAGTCTTTATTTTCACAAAAAAGTAAATAGAGTAAGTGGGGCCCAGAGGATGAGGGCCAAACATTACTGAGCCTTGGCACAAAGGTTAAAGGATCAGAACTTATGTAACTCAGTGGTTCTCATTCTTTAGAATTTCAGTGGTCTTAGTTGATCCCTCATCATTAATTTAACTTTGGGTCCCTGGTCCCTACACCAGGGACCCCTGTACCTGGTCCCTAGACCAGGGACCACTGGACCTGTTCCCCACAGACCCAAATCCTCTCAGCTGTTGCTGACATATGCTCATGTCTCTTCATGTGGTTCATTATGTTTGGCATATTGTTTGGGTCAGTTCTTATATTATAAGAAGTTAATAATGTAAATGCTGAATGCCCTAATACCTGTTGATACTACAACAATGCAAAGGCTCTTAACCCTACAGTTTTGCACATGTCATGTAAGACTTGATTTCTCCATTTTTTTTGCAAAAACCTCTCCAGAAAGTGCCATTTAATGGTTTGTTTTTCAAATTTTTTTCCTGGGGGGGCATACCCCCAGACCCCCCTAGGGAGAGCTCCATCCCTCCCACATATAACAAATCCCAATTTAAACCCTGAAGGATAAAGACCCAAAGAAATTGTTTTGTACGCGGCAAAATATGGTTGCCCCCCCCAAATCTCACTCCAAGGTTTTTGGAAAAGTTGGCAGCCCTGGTGTACATGTGTAAATATCGTGAGTACATTTCTAATGTTATGATTGTATGAAATTATGGTTTAAGTAATGATAAATGTATATATTAACTCAATGTTCACATCACTCCAGTTCGGAGGTCTTTACACCGTTTTCCTGCCCCTCAGAGAACGTTTTTCAAAATGCTACTGCATACACAGAACCACAGGGGGATAGAGTCCAGGTTGAAATACACACAAGTTATAATTTAAATATCAACATAATATTAAAATTAAAAATGGGCGTGTACACGAAGGGATAAGAGGCTGATTCACATATGCACACTTGTAGGTAATATGTGATTTATAAACGGAATATTACATACAGATGTGCATGCACACAGATTTATAAATCTGATTTATTTTTGGCTTTTGGGTGTACGTACACTTTTTATAAGGATCATACGTGCAGTTTTATAAATGACACCCCAGATTACATGGATTATGGTGGGTTTGGTAATAGGGCTCTATAAAAGTAGTGATTATTTACATGGAGTCTGGTGGAGATATGCTGCTCTATACACACTAAAAGTAGTGATTATTTACATGGAGTCTGGTGGAGATATGCTGCTCTATACACGCTTAAAGTAGTGATTATTTACATGGAGTCTGGTGGAGAAATGCTGCTCTATACACGCTAAAAGTAGTGATTATTTACATGGAGTCTGGTGGAGATATGCTGCTCTATACATGCTAAAAGTAGTCCTTATTTACATGACCTGCAGGCGGCAGCCTTCTGTCTTTTAGACTTTTAATCTGAAAAGCCCCGATTTAAAGCCCATGTTGCAAGTTAAACACCACTGTTGATTATTGGGTACAAAAAGCACTCAAGATATGTATATCATTTTTACAAATGTCTCCAAATAGTTTTAAAAGTTAGTTTTGGTCATTTTTAGTATTCGTGGGTTTATGGAGTCAATTCGGCGATGACGTCACTCGAGGGAGCAAATTCTCAGCCTGGCACTAGAACCACGGAGACTGACTGGGATGAGGAAGAGGAGGAAAGGCCAGCAGCCGAATAATTACAACCCTGACAGACGTGAGAGGGCAAATGAGGAATTGTCAAGTTTGTAGGGAAGTCTCCTTCATTTATCTCCCTTATTTATCTCCTTTATATAGCAACGCAGCAGTGCATACGATGACTTTACTTTTTACTGTCAGTGAATAGCAGCGAGTGAACGTCAACGTTTTCTCTCAATCTAGTGACAGGGATCATGTCGTTAGTTCGGATAAGTACTGGTACACTTATCTAGATATAGGAATAGAAGGCATCCCCGAGTGTTATTTCTAAGTGTTTACCTCTTCCTCCGGTGAAAACGTGTCGCTGTTTGGCCGGTGCGTGCGTGTGTGTGTGTGTGTGGCGGCAAAGCTGCGGTGGAGAGCGGGTGGTGTAGGCGAGTAGCATACGGTCGGATAGCTCATACCGCGCACACTCAGGCTACTCTTCATTCATCTTTAGCGTCATAAATGTAAATAATGTCCAGGATCTCCGGGGAAAGAAACGATATGCGTGTGTCCGTTTCAAACACCACTGCAGGTTGATTGTGGGCGACAACGCCGTCGTGGTTAGCTTACCGAAACTCTGCTGCCGTAGTTGCTGGCTAGCTACGCGACGTTAGCTTTATCCGCTAGCATCCGTACAGGCTAACTATAGCCAGTTAGCTTTGTGTGTAACGTAACAAACCCCCCCCCCATCTCGTAGGAGCGATGCTTACTATTCCATTCAATACAATTATGGTACAAAAGGCTCACTAATGCCACATGTATGATGTTGACAACATGGACGCATATACAGGCAACACCAAAGGCAGTCGTAATATTTACCTAGCAGGCTAGGCTAACGCTGTTGTGCTAACATCCGGCGGCGTAGCGTTAGCTAGTTATAAACTTGTGAAAAGCCAAACAACATCCCCCGTCTAAGCCGTGTTTCACTTTCAGATCTTTGAGTTCTTGGTTACGTCCGTCTTTGAAAAATCTGCCCGCTAACACGGACAAATTGTACCGACCTTCCTACCGAGCTAGCTAACCTACAGTTAGCTAGCTCGCTAGCTATACCGGTATGCTAGCTATAGCTGTCTATCTCTTTCTCTCTCTAAATAGATCTATCAATACTGTCTATATGTCTAGCTATATACTGTATATATATATATATATAGGCTATCTATGTATATGTATGTATTATCTATAATCTGTTGCTGAACACTTTTTCTTTCACTGTTGTCTTCTATCTCTCGTAACTCTCAATGGTTTCTCTAAGCTAGCTGGCCTATCGTCTCCCTTGCGTGACGTCATGCAATGCATTGTGGGAGAAAAGCAAACCACTAAAATATGACCTACTTTTTCGTGTTATTTTATGTTTTGTGATACTTTTCAATATCATATACAGTGGATAACTGTTTGAATGTTTATTACCAACAATCAATAAGTGCAAATTCGTTGGAAAATTAAACCTGCAACATGGGCTTTAAGGGTGTATCACACATTCAAGCTGAAATAAATGTGGCGATATTCTACTCTATACACGCTAAAAGTAGTGATTATTTACATGGAGTCTGGTGGAGATATGCTGCTCTATACACTCTAAAAGTAGTGATTATTTACATGGAGTCTGGTGAAGATATGCTGCTCTATACACGCTAAAAGTAGTGATTATTTACATGGAGTCTGGTGGGTTTGGTGATGGTGATTTCGGGGCTGTTTCATGTTAAACTAAAAGGATCTTACTCTTTAACTAAAGGTCTATCTCTGTAGGGATCCATCCCATAATGTTGTCAGACTCTTAGAATAATAATCTGAGTCTGTCAGAGACAACAACTGAACCTTTAGTGGACGGAAACTTTACCTTTTAATTAGGAGTTGAATATAAGACACAACCTTGGGTTCAACATGGGGGGAGGAAACTTCATTTTCTGCAACAATTTGTGTCTTTTCTGCATTGATTTATGGTGCAAATGTCTTTATGTATGTAAAGGAAATATAATAGTTATTTTGAGTAGGCTGCACTGAGGTACATAGTTTTTTATTATGGGGGGGGGTGTATCAATCCCAGTAAAGAGAGACAACTGATGAATGAAATCATGATATGATCAAATTAACAAATGATGAAACGCATACATTTTTTAAAAAGCATTTAGAAACATTAGACTATGTGATGATTGTTTATAGAAACATTTGTTTACCACATTTTAAATATTTTACAATATGATTGAAAGTATAAAGGACATAATAGTGACCAATAACAATTGATTATTTTTTAGATTTGACATATCATGAAGTGTTTTAGTCAAACAGTTCAAATGTTGATAACCAGAGATGAAATCAGATGAATGTGTTTGTGTTTGAGTCTCAGATCTGCTTCACAGGGTAGAGTGTGTGTGATGGTGAACAGACTGAACTTTGATTTCAGCAGCTGGTCTTCAGTCAGTGTTTCTGTCCACAGGAGAGACTCTCAGTCCTGCAGAGGACACAGAGACACTGAGGAACCAGGCCAGACCCCAAACCCAGGATAGAGAGGCTGAGTGAATGTGGTGTTGAAGGTGTGGAGGTGGATCAGTGAGTCAGAGGAGACTGTGTAGAAGGACAGAGAGCCAGCAGGAACGTCCACATACACTGCTACTCTGTTAGAGACAGAACAGGAAGTGAGGTCTGTTCTTCTCTCATTGTGCAAGACGGAGTAACCATCTTCATCAGAGCAGTTCAGAGTCCAGGAATGATCATTTTCTCCCAACAAACCGTCTCTACTCTTTCCTTTCCTTCTGATTCCTCTGTAACTCACTGATATATTAACCTCTCCTCTCCTCTCGACCTCCCAGTAACAGCGACCAGTCAGACCATCTCTACACAGCAGCTGATGCCAGAAGTTAAATCTGTCTGGATGATCATGATATGACTGACAGTCCTCCACACGTGTCACCTTCCTGTTGTCAGACAGTTTGAGTTCTCTGTGTACTGTGTTTGTGTCCAGTTCCAGTTCACAGACATCTGATGGAGAGAACAAGACACAACACAGCTGCAGGTTATCATCTGATCATTTATTAACAACTTTACTGACAATAACTGTAAGAAAACCCTTCAAACGTTGATTTGATATTCAGCTGTGAGTGATGTTTAACAATCCAGTTCTACCAACATGAAGAGTTCCTGAACATGAGAGTCAACATGTGAACAATGTCCAGCTTCTTGTCCTCGTGTTGACCCCATGAGGACAGCTGATGATCCAAATCTAGAAACATCAACTGAATAAAGTCTCACTAATAAAACTGTCCCATCTTCTTTTACTGCAGCAAAGAGCACAAATATCACAATAACAATAAAATAATAATAAACTATTTTCCCATTTCCGTTTCTTAATTCTCAACTGTACGATGTAGTGTTTGAGACAGAGGGTGAATACAGGTCTATGCAGACAGACAGTAGGAGAAAATAAAGTGTGTTTTTACATTAATGGGGCATTCACACCAGAAATAGAGAGAGAAAAGAAACGAGCGATGCATAACGAGTGCTTTGTTGTTGCAGGAAACAGTCAGCTGTTCCTCAAACTCCCGGGCAGTTCAGAGCTCGTGTTTGGGGTTGTTAAACTTTCTCGTGGCAGAGATAGAAGCAGTGATGTTTCCTGTTTCCTGTAGGGGACTCTCACACCGCCTCAAACCACAATGACAAGTCTGATCTCCTGATACATGATTGGCCAGTGTGAGTTAAGTAATTCCTCAATGGAAGCACCATGCTACTGCTTCGTGATTATTCCTTTACAGTTGTTTTTGTCTATAATAACATCCACTGGTGAAGGGAGATTTAGCCAATCCACCATCAACTGCTAAACACTCAGGATCCTGTGCAGTAAACATTAAAATAGTAGGTAACCTCGTCTAATATTATACTTCCAGTGCAGGGAAGGGGTTAAACTAGTGTAACACACAGCAGAGTTCTCTTAGAGCAAACTTAAAATACACTCACACTTCCTCAGACCAGGTTTCATATTCTGCGGTCCATCATGGTCCACCCTGCAGGAAGACACAAAGACACAATCAACATCATACTCCAGGGCTGTGGATCATTGACAAATATAACCATCATAGTCAAGGCCGGCCCTGTACATCAACGGGTCCTTTGTTGTGATTTAGTGAAGGCGCGGCGGAGACACAGGCAGCGGCAGCGTAGGGCAGCAGGTTTTCTAGGGTCACCATTGTCTCACGTTCAAGCAAACATCATGAACACCAAACATTTCATTGGGAGGGCCGACTCTGATCATGGTGGGACATACAGTTTTCAAAAAGACAAAGTGAGACTACGTCACCTCTACAGCTTTCACTACAGCTTGTTCAAGTCAAAGTCAGGGTGAAGCTGTCGCGGTGTGGTTACACTTAGTCTGACACAAGCATAACAGCATAGAGAGTAAGCTGCTGAAAAAAAGGTACCATTGGGTACTGGTACCTAATTTCAGCTACCTATATCGGTACAAAGGTTGACTAGGAAAAACAAGTACTTAATGTGAATGTACTTTGCTTAAAGTATAAAGTGAGTTGATTAGATCTTATTTTGTTAATGTCAATTGAATCGTTCCGGATCAATAAATAAAATCAGATACACCTTTACTCGGATCATCCATTCAACATAAAGCAGAGTCCCTACGTGACTGTCCATACCTGAGAGTGTCCAGTCTGTTTTCTGGATCCTCCAGTAAAGTAGAAAGCAGCTTCACTCCTGAGTCTCCTGGATGATTGTAGCTCAGGTCCAGCTCTCTCAGATGGGAGGGGTTGGAGCTCAGAGCTGAGACCAGAGAAGAACAGCCTTCCTCTGAGATCATACAGCCTGAGAGACTAAACACACACACAGACACACACCAAGATAGACATTCACATTTGTCCACTGTAAATCCAAGACAGGATTTATAAAAAAATTAGACTTGTTGTTTTCAAAAATTGTTACTCAGATTCTAACTGAAAAACAACCTGAGAGTTTCCAGTCTGCAGTGTGGACCCTTCAGTCCAGGAGACATCAGCTCCACTCCTAAATCCCGCAGGTTGTTGTTACTCAGGTCCAGCTCTCTCAGACTAGAGGACTGGGAGCAAAGAACTGAGGACAGAGCTTCACAGCTTCTCTCTGCCAGGTTACACTCCCTCAACCTGAAAAAACATCAGCGATACAGTACATAAAAAAAATGTTTTTCTCTAAATAAAAATGTAAATGAATCTGGATAGATATGTGCACGTACAGTGCTTTGTTGGAGGCTTTGACCACTGGCAGCAGCCTCAGAAGAGCCTCCTCTGAAGCAGAGTATTTCTTCAGGTCAAACACGTCCAGATCTTCTTTTGATGACAGTAAGATGAAGACCAAAGCTGACCACTGAGCAGGAGACAGTTTATCTGTGGAGAGACTTCCTGAACTCAGGGACTGTTGGATCTCCTCCACTAGAGAATCATCATTCAGTTCATTCAGACAGTGGAACAGATTGATGCTTCTCTCTGCAGACAGATTCTCACTGATCTTCATCTTGATGTACTCAACTGTTTCCTGATTGGTCTGTGAGCTACTTCCAGCATAGGTCATCAGACCTTGTATGTGTCTCTGATTGGTCTGCAGGGACAGACCCAGGAGGAAGCGGAGGAACAAGTCCAGGTGTCCATTTGGGCTCTGTAAGGCCTTGTCAACAGCACTCTGGTAGAATTGTGATGAACCAACTGCTCTGGTTTCAGTCTTCTGGGACGTTGATTTATCTTCTGCCAGCAGGTTGACTCCAGAGTTGGTGAAGGTCAGATGGACATGAAGAGCAGCCAGGAACTCCTGAACACTCAGATGACAAAGCAGAACACCTTGTCCTGGTACAGTCCACTCTCCTCTTTAAAGATCTGTGTGAACACTCCTGAGTACACTGATGCTGCTCTGATATCGATGCCACACTCTGTCAGGTCTGATTCGTAGAAGATCAGGTTTCCTTTCTGCAGCTGTTCAAAAGCCAGTTTTCCCAGAGACTCAATCATCTTCCTGGTCTCTGGACTCCAGTGTTGATCTATTTCAGATTTCCCATGATATTTGACGTTCTTCAGTTTGGACTGAACCACCAGGAAGTAGCTGTACATCTCAGTCAGGGTCTTGGGCAGCTCTCCTCCCCCTCTGGTCTTCAACACCTTCTCCAGAACTGTAGCAGTGATCCAGCAGAAGACTGGGATGTGACACATGATGTGGAGGCTTCGTAATTTCCGAATGTACAAGTTGATTTTGCTGGCCTGCTCCTCGTCTCTGAATCTCTTCCTGAAGTACTCCTCCTTCTGAGGGTCAGTGAACCCTCTGATCTCAGTCACCATGTCAACACACCCAGGAGGGATCTGATTGGCTGCTGCAGGTCGTGTGGTTATCCAGAGGCGAGCAGAGGGAAGCAGATTCCCCCTGATGAGGTTTGTCAGCAGCACACCCACTGAGGTGGACTTTGTAACATCAGTCAGGACCTCCGTGTTGAAGAAGTCCAGAGGAAGACGACACTCATCCAGACCGTCAAAGATGAAGACAACCTTGACCTCTTCAAACCTGCAGATTCCTGCTTCTTTGGTTTCACTAAAGAAGTGATCAACAAGTTCCACCAAGCTGAACTTTCTCTCTTTCAGCACATTCAGCTCTCTGAAGGTGAATGGGAATATGAACTGGATGTCCTGGTTGGCTTTGTCTTCAGCCCAGTCCAGAGTGAACTTCTGTGTTAAGACTGTTTTCCCGATGCCGGCCACTCCCGTTGTCATCACGGTTCTGATTGGTTCATCTCTTCCAGGTGGGGTTTTAAAGATGTCTTCACATCTGATTATTGTTTCTGGTCTGTCTGGTTTCCTGGATGCTGTTTCAATCTGTCGGACCTCATGTTCTTCATTGACCCCTGCAGCTCCTCCCTCCATAATGAAGATCTCTGTGAACATCTTATTCAGAACGGCTGGGTTTCCTGCTTTTGCAATCCCCTCAAACACACGCAGAAACTTCTTCTCCAGGTTAGACTTGAATTTGGGGCGGCATCCAGCAACACAAGCTCCTGAACAAACAGTAAACTATATCAGAGGATCTGAACATTTGTATCTGTCTGTATCTGTATCAGTTTCAAGAAAAATAGCCTCTGATATGATGCAGATGTTTGCAGTATAAAAAAATCCCCCTTTCACCCCTTGTTTGAGGGTTCTGCGCAGTATCTTAGCTGTTCCTAGGACAGCACTCTTCTGGACAGAGACCTCTGATGTTTTACCTGGAATCTGTGGTAATCTGTGATAAAAGTTGCAATCTGTGATAATCGGAGCTCTGGGGGCTGTGACCCCCAAACTGGAAGAGTGGCTCCAGCAGATACCAGGTAAAACATCAGAGGTCTCTGTCCAGAAGAGTGCAGTCCTAGGAACAGCTTAGATACTGCGCAGAACCCTCAAACCCCCAGGCCTCTGGTAGAGGACCCGAGCTTGAGGATGACACATTCCACCCCACAAGGGGTGAGAGGGGGATTAGTTTTTTTTTGTTTTTATTTTAGTTTTTCCTATATTTACTTTCTTTCCTCTTTCCATCATGTTCAATTTGAAATCATCTTACTGCTCTGCAGACAGTCAGCCAGCTCCTCCTGCTTCATTCTCCTCAGGAAGTGCAGTGTGATCTTCAGAAATGCTTCTCTGCTGCTCCTAATCTGCTCTTCATCCTCGCGGTCCAACACACACTCACCCTTCTTCTGGCCCTCTAAGAATTCTGGGTAATCTTGATTGAGAGCCTTCTGGATCTTCTTCAGTTCATTCTTCACAAAGGTGACAATGTTCTCCTCCAGCAGCTGGAACAGAACAATAGGCTGAACATTTAATGTAAAGAACTAGGAGTGTGACGTCACACACGTATAGTATCAAATCATAACAAGAGTTATCTCAAGACGCTTTACAGACCCAACAATACCTACAATTCCCCCAAAAGCAAGCATCTGGTGCGGTAGTGTTTAGGAAAAATTTCCTTTTAGGGAGAAACTTTTTTATATTAATAATAATCCAAACACAACATAAATGCGACCAAACAACAGCATACCATATGTGGCTCCTACAAACGCTTTTGTCTTGTGCCTGTCAGTCAGTAACCAACTTCCACCTGTCACACACGTTACGCATGAAGGTACAGAAATTTGGCAACGATTAAGTAAATTGGTCCTCGGTAGTACCGATGCAAGTAATTCTGCACTTGTTTCCTGATATCACTAGACAACTTTTAACCTCAACTAGACATATCTTTACGTTTTAATCTTGCGCACACCTCTTTAAAGAAAACAACATATGATTCATCAGGCTGAAGGTATGCTGGTCTGATCAGAGCAGCATGGACTGTTGGGATCTGAATGGTAGTTTAGCATGTAATCTATAATTAATAGTAAATACTGAGTTTGCAAATGTACACACCATAAATATGGAATCCAGGTCTGTTTGATGCCGCTGGGCAGACTGACAACCGAGGCCCTCTAAGCTCTCCTGGTGAATTCTGTGGAGTAAATGTCAAGTGTAAGAACATTTAATGAGTAAAATCTGGAACCTACACAGATGGCTGGGTCTTCCTCCAGCCTCAGCAGCATAGACACTAGATGGAAGGAGGAACATTCTTCAGCTTCCCAAGACAAGCCTGTAACAAAGAGTTCATTAACTTTAACACAAGAGGTTCTGCATAACCTGGAAACCCATGACTGATGAATATGGGGTACAGGGACTGTTAGACCACGTTGATCAGCCAGGTGGGAGGAAAGTGTCTGGTTTGATGACCTCAGGATTGCTTCTCTGCTAATTGCAGATTTTGTGGTTCTGTTGGCTTCTTCAGACTGTGATCTACAGTGTGTGGAATGAGGTTCAGCACCTCCAAGAACCTCCTTGGGGTCCCCAGGAGCAGCTTGAAACCGTAGCTGGAGAGAGGGATGTCTGGAATACCTTTCTTGACCTGTTGCCACCTTGACCAGAACCCGGGTTTAGCAGATGACAATGGACTTGTAACTTTACTTGGACCAGTTTATCAGGACTGACTTGATATCCTCCCAAAAGCCTCAAGGTTAATAATGACCTTATTATTCAGTATATTGTTATTGAAAAGTAAGTCACCTCTTCATTTTCCGGAAAACATCAGGGACCTCATGTATAAACTTTGCCTTCAGACAAAAAGGTTGGGTATGCTGGTTGTCAAGCACACGCTATCAGGAAGAAACGCAGCGATCCTGTGGACTATGTGTAAGTAAGTGAACAAGGTAATTAAATTAAGTAAAATAACCCCATCCACTGAACACTGGACCAATGCAGCAGCTTTACAGTGCTGTTTGGGTGTCATAAACAGAATAAGTGAATAAGTGGCAGGATAACTGGCAAACACGTTTCAACCAGTTCTTCCAAGGATTTGCTCATGTTTTAGAACGTTGCTTTTTCATTAATTTTGCACATATTTCTACGTATATACACAGTACATAAATGTGGTGTTTTGGTCTCTTTTTGTAGTGTTATTATTATTAATATTACATCCAAAAAAGGTTCTATGTGTGCTCTTCACACATTCTCATAATAGGCCGCTCCATCCCAAAGTCCCTGGACAAATTTATGTCCCAGTACATCCCTGAAGACCACCATTGTCCCTGTCCTGTCTGCAAACAGACCAAAGCCCTCTGCCTGGATGACTACCCAGTAGTCTCACATTGCCAGACCTTCCTTCACAGGGCTGCAGAGGAAGGTCTGACTAACCTGACCTGACTGGTGGTTCTGGTCCCGGTACAACTGGGCATCAGATTAAAACCACATTATGTCAAACCTAGACCATGAAGCTCTGAGAGAGTCTCATAATAACAAAGTTCACTTTTAAATTCTTACCTTCCATCAACATCTTGTCCATCTTTAAAGTTATAAGGAGGCTCCATAGACCAGTCACTCTTATTAAGAAGAGTAAGAAGTAAGAAGTTGTAGGCGTACACTGTGATTTCACTGCTGACATGATATACTGTTGAGTCCTACATGAGACTACAAAGATCTGGATCCAGACCTGATTCCTCTTCTCAGGAGGGTCATTAAATTAACTTTTAAATTCTTACCTCCCACCAGCAGCACCTTGTCCATCTTTAAAGTCAATAGGACGATCCATTGACCAGTCACTCTTCATGGACACACAGCTGGGTCCAGGTCCAGGTTTCTGCTGCTGCATCCTGATACAAACAAAGACAATGGATGAGTTACTATTGTGTGCTCATCTCAACTCATTCTCAAAAACCAATGTTTGTGGCCGGTTAACTCGGTTGGTAGAGCAGGCGCACATATGTAGAGGGTCAGGGTTAGAGTCCGACCTGTGACGGTCTTCCCCCCCGCTCTCCCCTTTCATGAGCTGTCCTATCATTAAAGGCGGTATTGTCCATCAAAGAATCTTTATAAAATAAAAAAATAAAGTAATCTGATCTAAGATGCTGACTCATCTCAGTCGTCGGCTCTTATTTGACAAATAAAGTAAGAAGTTGTAGGCGTACACTGTGATGTCACTTCTGACATGATATACTGTTGAGTCCCACATGAGACTACAAAGATCTGGATCAAGACCTGATTCCTCTTCTCAGGAGGGTCATTAAATTAACTTTTACATTTTTACCTCCCACCAGCAGCACCTTGTCCATCTTTAAAGTCAATAGGACGATCCATAGACCAGTCACTCTTCATGGACAAACAGCTGGGTCCAGGTCCAGGTCCAGGTTTCTGCTCCTGCATCCTGATACAAAGAAAGACCTTGGATGAGTTACTATTCACCAAAATGTAATCTGATGAAAGAAGCCGTCTCATCTCAGTAGATAATCAGTGGTTGGCTCTTTGTTGCGTATTCCAGTAAGAAGTTCTTATTAACTAGATATTGAGAGTGAATCCTGATGGAGGAGTGATGTGAGTGCTGAGCTCTAACATGGAGAAGAGTCCATCATCATCTCACCTCTGAGCTTTGGTCTGGCTGTCATGGTCCCCACACAGAGTGGTTTTAGAGAGAGGGGCTCCCTCCTCTCTGTCCTCACACTGACTCATAGCAGAGTCCACACCTGCTCGGAGACATCACCTCTGTTACTATGACAACCTTTTCATCACAGGACACATTAGTCTCTCATTCCTCTATAACATGTCCCAGATGCTGTAGAAAACAGTGAATCAGCTGATCTTTCCTTCAGACACACACAAACCAAGTCGGTCTCAGTAGTTGGAAGATGGCTGTGGTTTGACTATAATGTATCATGGATCTAAGTTCTGACACATCCTTCATTTTTCACCGATGATTTAACCCTCCTGTTGTCTTTGGGTCAAATTTAACCCATTTTCAAAAAAACATTTATATCAGAAATATGGTTTTCTTTCCAGAAATGAACATGGATGGTTCCATGTAACCCTCTTCTCTAGTAAAATTAAGGATCTGTACACTACTTTCATTGGATTTTGGGTGTTATATTCAGTAAAGCATATTTCAGGTTTATTGACCCTGCATTCCAAGAACAAGTGTAAAACTTGTATCAGTTGTTAGTAGTGTGAAAATATTGAAAAACCATAACTTAAAAAAAAAAAAAGTAAGCAAAAAGTGACGGTAGCCTAGGGGAAAATTATTTTTGATGAAAGTGTAAATTTCTTTATCTGCGAGGACAACATAAGGGTTAAGCTCACCCATCAGATGACGAGTTCTACTATTTGTCCACTAAATGGAGCTAACTGACCATCTAATGAGCTAAAGATCAGCAACATCAACTCTCTGCTGCTCACTCGCCATGTTGCGTCCTTGTGATGTTTCCTGTTACCAGAGACTGTAAAACAATAAGCTGTTACATAACGTCTAGGGCTTAGAGGAAATGGAAGAAGAACAAATGACTGTCAAAGATAAGGTGACCAGATTTCTCAGACAAAATCCGGGGACATTTTCAACTCAGACGTGTATATATCTCCAAAACACATTATGTTTTTATTTGTGTAAAACTTAAAAGGGGGACACAAGACCTAGAGCTGTTCTCATTAGGGGCTGAGCCCCCCCCCCCCCCCCCCCCCCAAAAGGTCTGATCCTAGACTCACCCTTGCTGCTACTTCATACTCCACTCCACTACACCTCAGAGGGGAATGTTTTTTAAAATTAAAAGTCCTTATATTTCAAGATAAAAAGTCTTAAAATTTCAAGATAAAAAAATCCTAATATTTCAAGATATAAAGTCCTAATATTTCAAGATAAAAAGTCTTAATATTTCCTAATGTCGTAATGTTACTGAACTACAGTTATCTGACAGCTTTTGCTTTATTGCTTCAGGTTTGTTTCTGCAACAGCTCATTGAGAATCAGATACAATAAAAACGATTGAGTTTTTTCCTTTGACATTGATGCAGTATCAAACAAGATCGCTGCAGTCGGCAGCAGAGAAACAAGCTACGATGGAAGTTAATAGGATAATTGTCCAGCTTGTATGTACGTTCATAAAAGTGCTTGTTTTGCTGCTGACAGACTCAGATTAATATTGTACGTGTCTGACAACATTATGGATAGGATTTCTAAGGAGGTTGACCTTTCTGTTAAAGATTAAAATCCTTATTTAAACCATAAAAGTCCGCTTTCTAAAACCTCTATGAGCAGCGCTGGCTCTGGCTGTCATGAGCCTGTGTGTGTTGGGTGTGCGACCATTGGGTCTGTCAGTCACAGTGAAAACCAGGGACATTTCCAGGGACAGATCCAGCCGGGGACAGGTCACCAAAACCGGGGACTTCCCCCTGAAACGTCTGGTCACCCTAGTCAAAGAGCCTAAGTCCTGTCAAAGGCCCCAAGGCCTGTCAAAGGCCCTAAGGCCTGTCAAATCTTACTCCACAATTCATTAATAATTCCTGCGTCTTCTTTTATCGGATTTACGTTTGCTAGAACACATGGTTTAAGTTACATAACACAAACAATCGTGGGTACACCGTCCAAAATGTGTACCCCAAACTGACCATTTCCCTAATGTTTGATAATCTCTAGCTTGAAGGATCTCCTCCTCTCTCTCCTCTCTCCTGGGAGATGTTCCTCCAGTACACACACGGGATCCAGCCTCCCCATTTCATGCCATTGCATGCTGCATAGTGGAACTTTCCTGGACTAATATGGTGATCATGCTCTCTGTGTGTCTTGGACTATGGCGCACACACACAATATTATAATGAAAGTAAAGCTTACACAAAACACATTCCTTTATATGGAATTCACAGTTTGAACTGACTAACTAAATGTCGGCCTATACATTGACAGAGAAAAGGAATGTGCCCTCCATTTCTCATGACTACATAGACTTTAATACTAAGATTCACACATCTAGGCTTTCTACAGCTTTTACTTTGATACACTCAATACATTTAGCTCATAATACCTGCGTAGTTTAATCTCAGTAGACGTTTAACTTACTTACGTACTGTTCTGACACACAGCTGTTAGGATTAATCACTGTTACAGTTAACCCTAACCAAGCTCAACTCTTCTCCCACAAAACACATTTTTACAGTTTAATGAAAGATCAAAAATCAGCTGAAAAGTGGAACTTACCAGATGTTTAACGTGGGGGAAACGTGCTTCACAACAAGACAAAGTAAAAGGAATAAACTACTGCCTCACAAAGAGCAGGGCGTTCACCAGTGAGAGAGAGAGGAAATGAGGGGGGACGGAGATAAGCTGGATTCTGTTCCACATTCTGCCACGTAGTTTAACTTAGAAGCCTGTAGAAGCCTACAAATAAAACAGCAACACAAAATATCAATATATGCTATAATACAGTAATACAGAACACCTTCAGTCCTGTCTCACTTTGTCAGCAGAGCTACATTTGACTTCTTAACCCTTGTATTGTCCTTCGTGTCACGGGGACTTATTTAGTTTATTTAACAGGTTTGAGTGGAGGACAGGTCTCGGGACCCTGGAGGCCGAGGCCACAATAGCAGAGAAATACGACTGAATGCAGGACGGGTCTCTGGGACCTTGGAGGACAACACATGGGTTAAATATGGATTTAGAATTCACTCCATCATGGTCCGCTCCTGTTAAAGTAGATGGTGATTGTGTTTGTGTTAACCCTAACACCCCTAACCCTAACCCCCTAAACCCACTAACCCTAACACCCCTAACCCTAACACACCTACACCTAACACCCGTAATACCCCAAACCCTAATCAGCTTGATTTGCTAGGTATGTGTGACACATAAAAGGAATTTTTCTTTGGAACATCGTTGCTCACAATGTGCTTACACATAGAAAACAACCAAAACAAAATATACACACTAATATATACATACTCTAAACAGAAACAATAGACACACACCCTAATCCTAGCCCCCTAACCCTAACACCCCCAACACCCCTGACCCTAACACCCCAAACACAGCTAACCCTAACACCTCACACAAACATCTAGAGTTTCTACAGCTTTTACTTTGATACAGTAAATGCATTAAGCTTTTAATACTTGCATAGTTTTAACTCAGTAGACCTTTAACTTGTACTGTTCTGACACACAGCTGTTAGGATTTATCACTGTTACAGTTAACCCTAACCAAGCTCAACTCTTCTCCCACAAAACACATGTTTACAGTTTAATGAAAGATCAAAAATCAACTGAAAAGTGGAATTTACCAGATGTTTAACATTGGGGGAAACGTCTGCTTCACAACAAGACAAAGTAAAAGTGAAAAACTACTGACTCACAGGAAGGGCGTTCACTAGTGAGAGAGAGAGGAAGGAAGGGGGAGGGAGATAAGCTGGATTCAGTCAGTCTTGACCAGAACGCATAGCAAGAATCTCATATCAAGTATTAAATCTCACAGGGGACATTTTACTGCCCTGAGAACTCTTACATTAATACAGTATGTCAGTATATAGAGTATAGAACAGTGGAGCAATAAAACATAGTTTAACTTCAGATATTATTTAGAAGCCTACATCATAAAACAGCAACACAGAATATTAATATCCAGGGGCCCGCAGCAATGGTCGTGGCGGTGGCCTAGCTGTCAAACACTGACAGAACTTGGAACTGTTCCCCCTGCAAACACTGTCCTTATTTGAATGCCTTGCATTTAAATGTAAACCCCCCTTCCCCGTGACAATGCTCCTCATCTACCAGCCCCCCAAACCCAACTCAGCTTTCATCTCAGACATACACAACCTTCTCACAACACTCTGCACCATTTCTGCCAACATTATTATACTTGCAGATATTAATATTCATGTTGACAACACTTCATGCCACCTTGCAGCTGAGTTTCTGCAACTATCGGACAGCCTCAACCTCCAACAACATGTCAATGTCCCCACGCACTCCAGGAGACACACACTGGACCTGGTCATTTCCAACTCCGCCCTCATTAACAACCTTCGGACGTGTGATCTGGGTGTGTCTGACCACAAGATCATCTCAATGGAGCTGTTCCTCCTTCCCCACACACCAAAGACAAGCGTCAAATCTGCTATAGGGACCTAAAAAAGATTAACCCAGACACCTTGACCTTTGACCTCCAACATCTCTCCTCTGCTGATTTCTCCTCAGTCACAGAGTCGGTTGACTTCTACAATCAATCTCTGAGCAGTCTCCTAGACCTCCACGCTCCTGTCAAAACTAGAACTGTCAGCCTCTTACGCTCAGCCCCCTGGTACACCTACGAAATCCGGCAATTAAAAACAGCTGGACGTGTCCTTGAGCAGCGCCTCAAGTTCTCAGGACTCACTGTTCAGAGGCAGGCCTACCAAGAACATCAGAAGTCCTATGCAAGGTCCTTGAGATATGCACGTTGACAGTTCTATTCCAACATTATCAACAAGAGCCCTGGCAACTCTAAGCAACTTTTCTCTGTCATACATGACATCCTCAAACCGCAAACTCCCTCTCATTCAAAAGCCGCAGAAGAAAGGTGCAACAATTTCATCACTTTTTTAGAAAAAAAGAAGACCACATCCGCTCCTGCTATCCAGTTTCTCCACACTGCCTGTCCTGACTGCTGACCCACAGCCTGCGATTTCCCAACCTCTCTGCTGTTTTTTTGGTCATCTCACAGCAAGAGGTTGAGGACACCTTAAAAAAAATTAAACCATCCACCTGTTCCCTGGACCCCTTCCCCACAGCCCTGGTAAAATCCAACCTCCGTGCCATAAGTCCCTTCATCACAAAGGTCATTAACTACTCTCTCCAGGCAGGCCATGTTCCATCAACACTAAAAACAGCTGTTATCAGGCCATTTCTCAAAAAACCCACCCTAGACCCAGAAGTATTTCATCCTCAAACTCACTCTCATTCAGAAGCCACAGAAGAGAGGTGCAACAATTTTCATCACTTTAAGAAAAAAAGTAGACCACATCCGCTCCCTGTTGTCCAGTTTCTCCACAATGCCTGTCCTGACTGCTGACCCACAGCCTGCAATTTCCCAACGTAACGGGGACTTGTTTTGTTTATTTAACAGGTTTGAGTGGAGGACGGGTCTTGGGACCCCGGAGGACAACAAAAGGGTTAAATCTGGATTTAGAATTCACACCATCATGGTCAGCTCCTGTTGTTAAAGTAGATGGTGATTCTGTTTGTATTAACGCTAACTCTATCCCCCCTAACCCCCCTAACCTTAAAACCCCAACACTAACAACCCTAACACCCTTACACCCCTAACACCCTTAACCCTAACACCCCTAAAACTAACACCCCTAACCCTAACACCCCCTAACACCCTTAACCCTTACACCCCCTGAAACCCCTAAACCTAACACCCCTAACAGGGCTGATGCATTTTTGCTGTTGCTCTAGTACGGTTATGAATGTGAGATGTTTATATTGTTCGTGTTTTTGCAGTGAAGTATCGTTGCGTTAGCACGAGTGAAAGATCTGAGGACTTCTTTTAACACAGCTACGGCTCAATGTGGAGACATCTTTGATTATAGATTTTTCAGGAAGTTCTCTGAGAAAAGCAAAGATAACTGGACTTAAAACTTCTTTAAGGCGTCACACCTATTATCCCAAAGACTTAGTTCAGTTCTGATCCAGAAACCTTTTGGATGGGAGGCAGAGCATCTTTTATTTCTTAGAAGATATGAGAGAAGTTCGATTTAGAAAAACTTTTCATGACCTTTTTTTTTTTTTTTTTACAGCTAATGAGCTTATCAAACTATTGTAAACACAATATTACAGACTTTTTAAATCCTTTTAACCCTTGTGTTGTCTTTCCGTCAAAATTGAAAATTAACACTTTTGTCTATGCTTTTTATCAATTTATTTATCGGTTATTATATACCGGCTCCAAAAAACTTACAACACAGAACGGATCAAGTGTTAGGAACATTATTAAATACTAATGGGAAGTAGTATTCGTCCTCCGCCCTTTAAGACAGAGACGTAGTATTCATCCTCAGCCCTTTAAGACAGAGACGTAGTATTCATCCTCAGCCCTTTAAGACAGAGACGTAGTATTCATCCTCAGCCCTTTAAGACAGAGACCAACCCTGGCAGCAAGAACTCAGGGTCCACCTGCCCTGCAGCTCAGCGCCAGATCAGACTCGGACTCACTCCTCTTATTTTAACAGCCCGACCTTAAAGAGTTCTTCAGGTTCTGCAGAATGACAAACTACGTTTTGTGGAAAAAAGACACTAATCTATACAAATGCATACACATTTAATAATGTGGGATACATTATTAACATTAACAGCAGATGTCACACATGACCTTTAAGACTTTAAGAAAGGTTTAATGTGCAATTTTAGTTCAGACCATCCCATAAAACATCTTCAGTCGTTTGAAAGGGAAAGTACCAAACATAGTTAGTTCTGAGGGCCATCCTTCTTTTCTTCACAAACATAAACAGTTATAATGCAAATCACCCAGACAAGCAGCTAGCTTCTACACAACCTATACTAATAACTATACACGATATACAGTCCCTGACAAAAGTCTTGTCGCTTGTGTACAAATTGACCTGAAGTGCCGCTGAAATATATTTCTAATCAAGATTTATTTACAAGAAATGGCTCATTTTAATCCCAACAGCTTTTGTAATAATGTTTCAGTGCAAAAAGAAACTGGCAAAAAGTATTCTAATATTCACAGCTTGGTAAAGCCCATTGAGTCCATTTTTGCAAAGACATAAGTGTTGTCGCCTTGTCATATGAGCTTCACCTGTGACTAATAATGGATCAATCAGGTCTCAGGTGTGTATAAAAACAACCCCAGTACACTAGACCTTCACATCAACTGCAACTAGACCTCTGCAAACATGCCTAAGATTCACCCTGAGACTAAAGTTTGGATTATCAAGAGGCTGAAGACCAGATCCACTGCTGATGTGGCAGACACCTTCAATGTGTCTCAGCGTCAAGTACAGAGGATAAAAAAAACATTTGAAGACACTGGAGGCGTTTTTGACAAGCCCAGGTCAGGCAGACCCCGCGAGAAAACTGCTCGAGAGGACCGTTTGTTGGCTCGAAAATCCAAGGCCAGCCCAGCAGAGCTCCGAGAGACCTGGTCACCTAAGTCCCTGTGTCAACCAGAACAGTTTGTCGGATTCTGTCTCGAAATGGCCTCCATGGTCGAATCAGTGCCCAGAAGCCGGAACTAAACAAAAGACAATTGAAAAACCGTGTGGCATTTGCCAAGGCCCACAGCTTGCTAAAAGGATGGATGCTGGAAAAGTGGAAGAAAGTGGATTTTTCAGATGAATCTTCTGTTGAATTACACCACAGTCGCCGCACATATAGCAGGAGACCTACTGGAGCCCGCATGAATCCAAGATTCACCCAGAAAACAGTGAAGTTTGGTGGCGGACAAATCATGGTCTGGGGTTACATCCAGTATGGGGGTGTGCGAGAGATCTGCAGGGTGGAAGGCAACATCAATAGTCTCAAATACAAAGACATCTTAGCTACCTCTTATATTCACAACCATAAAAGAGGCCAAATTCTGCAGCAGGATGGTGCTCCATCGCATACTTCCATCTCCACTTCAGGGTTCCTCAAGGCGAAGAAGATCAAGATGCTCCAGGATTGGCCGGCCCAGTCACCAGACATGAACATCATTGAGCAGATGTGGGGTAGGATGAAAGAGGAAGCATGGAAGACCAAACCAAAGAATATTGATGAACTCTGGGAGGCAGCAAGACTGCTTTCCTAGCTATTCCTGATGACTTCATCAACACATGGTCTGAATCCTTGCCAAACCGCATGGATCCAGTCCTTCAAGCTCATGGAAGTCATACAAGATATTAAATTTGGATCTCACAGCACCACTATTTAATTTGCTGACATATTTTAATATTTGCAGTAAATTTGTTCAATTTATGTATAGGCAACAAAACTTTTGTCTTGCCAATATTTGACCTTTCTGTCTTGTTTAATAAATCTTTTTTTAGTGAAACTAATTTATTTCAGTGCATTGAACATCATTTGGGTTTTAGCTTTTCATATGAGCTATTTCTTACACCAATAGATTAATTATGTCAGGTTAATAGCAGGTGTTTCTACAAAATAGATAAGCGACAAGACTTTTGTCAGGGACTGTATATTGTTAAGCATGAGAGGCAAACCTGTATTTGTACCAGTGTTTCCGTGGTAACTCTGCTATCGCGGTTGCCACGGCGACAAACACAGGAGAAGTAATTGAATGCAACTAACTTCAGTTGGTAGAGCGTGTGAAACAGAGCCTGCCGACCCATTCATAATGAGTCAGCTGTCTCTCTCTGAGTACCCCCCCACCCCCTCTCCCTAGCTCTTTTATTCAGTTGTGGTTGAAAACAAGTAAAGGAGCTTTCACAGAGATACTTTTTTTTTTAACTATATCCTAGGCTATTTATTTCTGATCAATTTCATTTCCATGTGTTACAGCTGTATGTCTATACAACATACAACTTCAACATGAGTGAAACATGTGAAAGCAGTTATAAGCCTATGTGACTGTAAAAGGTTTGGTTAACAACAACAAATAATCGTGATAATAATTGTGATTACAATATTGATCAAATTAATCGTGATTAGCATTTTAGCCATAATCGTGCAGCCCTAACTCAGAGTTCTGCATTCATAACGGACTGGAGGAAACGTAGTATTGGTTGAATGTACTTGTAGATAGATAGATAGATACTATTGATAGCTAGATAATTTAGATATAGATAGATACTATAGATCGATAGATACTTTAGATATAGATAGATAGATACTTTAGATATAGATACTATAGATAGATAGATAGATAGATACTTTAGATATGGATACTATAGATAGATAGATACTTTAGATATAGATAGATACTATAGATAGATACTATAAATAGATAGATACTATAGATAGATACTTTAGATACAGATAGATAGATACTATAGATAGATAGATAGATACTATAGATAGATACTGTAGATACTATAGAGATATAGATAAATAGATATACTTTATTCATCCCAAAGGAAATTTAGTGGCAAGACAACATAACAAAAACACATATACACACAGTGCACTCTCTTGAAATATTACAACTTCTTTAGACAAATTGTAAAATTTGGACTATTTCAGGATTTTCTTTCTTGAAAAATTGAAGAAACAAGCACCATGGACTGCTAATTAGCCTGTTACCTTCTGCCCGAGGCTGCTAGCATATAAAACTCCTTTCAAACTGACTAATAACACGTTAAATCAGACATCACATCACACATTATAAGAGAGCTGAGACTTTAACGCTAGTAGTTGGCCACGAAGCTAATAGCGGAGCTAGTAGTTAGCCACGAAGCTAACAGCGGAACTAGTAGTAAGCCACAAAGCTAACAGCGGAGCTAGACGTTAGCTTCGTGGCTAACAGCGGACGTAGCAGGTAGCCACGAAGCTAACAGTGGAGCTAGACGTTAGCTTCGTGGCTAACAGCGGACCTAGCAGGTAGCCACGAAGGTGACTGCGGAGCTAGCAGAGGAGTAGCAGTTAGTCATGAAGCTAATAGCGGAGCTAGCAGTTAACCGCGAAACTAATTGAGGAGCTAACAACGGAGCTAGCCCAGCGTGTTAACGCATGTGCCGCTCGCACGCACTCTTTTAGCAGTTATTAAGATATTTACCTGAACACGTGCGGGTTCGCCTGGAGCTCTGTCTCCGAAAAAACTCACTCATAGAGCAGCATATCTCCACCAGACTCCATGTAAATAATCACTACTTTAGCGTGTATAGAGCAGCATATCTCCACCAGACTCCATGTAAATAATCACTACTTTTAGCGTGTATAGAGCAGCATATCTCCACCAGACTCCATGTAAATAACCTGGGGTCTTATTTATAAAACTGCGCGTATAGTAAAATAAAATAAATCAGATTTATAAAACCATGCGCACGCACATCTGTAAGTAATATTCTGTTCATAAATCACATATTACCTACAAGTGTGCATATGTGAATCAGCCTCTTATCCCTCCCTGTACACGCCCACGTTTCATTTTAATAATATGTTGATATTTAAAGTATAACTTGTGTATATTTCAACCTGGACTCTATCCCCCCGTGGTTCTGTGTATGCAGTAGCATTTTAAATACATTCTTTGAGGGTCAGGAAAAAAGTGTAAAGACCTTCGAACTGGAGTGATGTGAACATTGAGTTAATACATACATTTATCATAACTTAAACCATAATTTCATACAATCATAACTCAAGAAATGTACTCACGATATTAACACATACAGACACACACACACACACACACACTTACTTTCTACATTTTCAGGATTTTAAATACTAAAATAATGTTTATGAAAGAAAAGTTCAATTATTGTTATTACTACACATGTCAGGTTGATTTAATTATGTATACTCTATATTAAATATTATTTTGTAGTTTTTCCGTTGTTTTTTGTAACCGTTAAATAATTTATTTTGAATGTGTTCAGGTTACAGTAAAAATACAGTTTTTTAAAATCTGTTGACCTACTTTAATTCTATTGGTTGGTGTTAACTTCCCGTCCAATCAGCCGTCGATGTGAGGGCAGAGGGGCGGGCCTTCGGCCGTGACGAGGAGAACGACCGTTATCCGTGATGATGAAGAGAATCGCTGACTCACTGAACCGGACAGAAGGTAAAACATTCATACATTCATTCATTTCCATATGTAAACATATGGAAACATACATATGTGTGTGTGTGTGTGTGTGTGTTAAAATCGTTTTACATCCATACAGTTTGTAAAAGTTATGATACCAACGTCTGTTAGCATCGTTAGCCCGCTAGCATCGTTAGCATCGTTAGCAGTTAGTGTAGCACAAGCTAAAGTCCTTGTGGAGGGTGACCAGATGTCCCCGGTTTCCGGAAACAGTCCCCGGTTTTGGTGACCTGTCCCCGGAAATGTCCCGTTGTTCACTGTGACTGACAGACCTGAAATAGGAATGAAAGAAAAGAAAACACTGACCCAACTGACCTAACTGGCTCTATTAGCCTACAAGCTAGCACTAGCTTGTAGGCTAATAGAGCCAGTTAGTTTGTTTTAAGTGAGTGAGTGAAACCATAGACAGTTAAAGAAGTGGACCAACAGGTCCCGTTGCTCTGGACGGAGACCAGTGAAGTCTATTAGAAGCTCTTTCCCGGTGATGCTGAGCGTTACTGCGCAGTCTCCAACTGAGCTTGAAGACGTAGATGTGACGTGAGCAACCTGTCTGAAAGTTGTAACGGTAGTACGTATTACTGCTACTAACATGCTAGTTAACATTAACATAGCACAGGCTAATTACTGCTAACTAACATGTTAGTTAACATTAACAGGCACAGGCTAATTACTGCTAACATGCTAGTTACATTAATAGGCACAGGCTAATTACTGCTAACTAACATTTTAGTTAACATTAACATAGGCACAGGCTAATTACTGCTAACTAACATGTTAGTTAAATTAACAGACACAGGCTAATTACTGCTAACTAACATGCTAGTTAACATTAACATAGGCACAGGCTAATTACTGCAAACTAACATGCTAGTTAACATTAACAGACACAGGCTAATTATGCTAACTAACACGTTAGTTAACATAGGCACAGGCTAATTACTGCTAACTAACATGCTAGTTAAAATTAACATAGGCACAGGCTAATTACTGCTAACTAACATGCTAGTTAACATTAACATAGGCACAGGCTAATTACTGCTAACAAGCACGCAAGTTAACATTAACATAGACCAGGCCAATTACTGCTAACTAACATGCTAGTTAACACTACATAAAAGAGACACAAAATACAGTTAATCAACATTGTATCGTCTTATAGTCTAAGACAGCGGGGGGGGCAGAAGGTTACTTCCGGGTGTGAAGCAAAAGGTTTCATTCTATATGTGAGATGCCAGACTTGACCTAATCATTTCTTTAGAGGGGGGGGGGACAATAGGGCCGTCCTGATCTACTCTTCACTGAGACAACAGATGATAATTAAACAGCTTGATATGGAGCATTCACCACTGAATTAAATCAAATCTTCTCTACCCAACTGCAGCCTACTTTAGCATAAAAACATTGTTTTTAACTTTTCATAACTCAACACTGTCAACGGGCTTATCTGCTAACGTTAGCTACCGACAGTTACCTTGGAACAATCCAGCAAATAGACCAAGCTTTAATGCGTTGCCTGAAATATATCTTCAAACCAACAAACAATTGCTGATTTTTTATGTTTTTTGAAATGTGATCATTTGAAGCTTTTCCGTGTTGTACGTTAGGGAAAGAGATATGAATCCCAATTACTTTGGTTTCTATTGAAATCAGGATTATTTAACAGGATCCCTTGTTGTCTCTTAGAAAGATGTTTTCATTTATTAAAGTAAAAAACAGCTTTAACTGGGATTTTTTGCTTTGTTCTTTTACTGTAGAAGAAATGCTCTGGCTTGTTTGTTTTCTTTAAACCAATCAGAATAGTTGTGGGCGGGGCTAAGCTCTGGATGCAACAACTTTGGCTCTGCTACATAGTCTCAGGAAGGAACTGTTCATCTTGATAGAAGAAACACATGTGCATGTTGACAGAGAGCAGACACACACACACACACACACACACACACACTATTTCAATGTGCTGCATCCATGGCTTATCAGTCTGTGTAACATTACTTCGTCCTCAGCAATCCTGCTCCAATCACTCCCAAAACATCCCAGTTAGATATAAGATGGCGTTAACATATCCTTTGGGAATCTTTACAGTGATTCCCTTAAAGAAGTGACCAGGTCTGCCTTGTTGCACCATCAAAACGTCTTTCTGAACTTTCCATTTCACACAGGAACATCTGGAGATGTTCTGCTAAATGAAGTGTGGTTGGTCCAGGCTACTGTGCTTGTAGCTTGTAGCTCCAGTTAATGACTTTTGGGCCTTACATTTTAGTAGTTCTTTCAGTTTGAATGTAGGAGATACTTGACACTCTGGAGTCCTATGGATTGGTCCCTCATTAGCCCTTGCATTTTCTCCATTCAAACAGAAGATTTTAATCTAGTAAAACATGGTCAACTAGAATTCACTCACACCTCCCATTAGTTCTTCTTACCCTTGTAATATTATCTCTGCATGTCCCCCCCTCCTTGGGTCTACAAAAGCACCTTCAGAAGACGGCAAGCTGGCGACCGGAGCAGGAAGGAATGCAAGAAGGAGGAGGAGGGGAAGAGGAGTATGAGGTGGAGAAGGTTTTGGACCGCAGAGTGGTGAGGGAAGAGTGGAGTTTCTGCTGAAATGGAAGGGGTTCTCAGAGTAAGTATGAGTCTATAATATTAATGCTTGGTGTTCTTGGTCCTGATACACTGTGTGTATATATATCATTATCATATAACTCAATGCATTTCCTTTATTTTCATGACTATTTACATTGTAGATTATCACTGAAGGCATCAAACTATGAATGAACACATGTGGAATTATGAAAAGTGTGAAATAACTAAAAACATGTCTTATATTCTAGTTTCTTCAAAGTACCCCCCCCCCTTTACTCTGATTACTGCTTTGCACACTCTTTGCATTCTCTTGAATGGTATTCACCTGAAATGGTTTCCCAACAGTCTTGAAGGAGTTCCCAGAATGCTCAGCACTTGTTGGCCCTTTTGCCTTCACTCCAGCTCTCCCCAAACAATCTGGATTGGGTTCAGGTCCGGTGACTATGGAGGTGCAGCACTCCATCACTCTCCTTCTTGGTCAAATAGCCCTTACACAGCCTGGAGGTGTGTTTGGAGTCATTGTCCTGTTGAAAAATAAATGATGGTCCAACTAAACGCAAACCGGATGGGATGGAATGTCGCTGCAGGATGCTGTGGTAGCCATGCTGGTTCAGTATGCCTTCAATTTTGAATAAATCCCCAACAGTGTCACCAGCAAAGCACCCCCACACCATCACACCCATGTAGAACCCATCCGGTCACCTTTTCTCCGTCGCACAAAGACACAGCGGTTGGAACCAAAGATCTCAAACTTGGACTCATCAGACCAAAGCCCAGATTTCCACTGGTCTAATGTCCATTCCTTGTGTTTCTTGGCCCAAACAAATCTCTTCTGCTTGTTGCGTCTCCTTAGCAGTGGTTTCCTAGCTACTATTTGACCTGAAGGCCTGATTCAGTCTCCTCTTAACAGTTGTTCTAGAGATATGTCTGCTGCTAGAACTCTGTGTGGTATTCATCTGGTCTCTAATCTGAGCTGCTGTTAACTTGTGATTTCTGAGGCTGGTGACTCAGATGAACTTATCCTCAGCAGCAGAGGTGACTCTTGGTCTTCCTTTCCTGGGGCGGTCCTCATGTGTGCCAGTTTCGTTGTAGCGCTTGATGGTTTTAGCGCTGCACTTGGGGACACATTCAAATTTTCCGGATCGACTGACCTTCATTTCTTAAAGTAGTGATGGCCCCTCGTTTCTCTTCACTTAGCTGATTGGTTCATGCCATAATATGAATTGTAACAGTTGTCCAATAGGGCTGTCGGCTGTGTATCAACCTGACTTCTGCACAACACAACTGATGGTCCCAACTCCATTAATAAGGCAAGAAAATCCACTATTAACTCTGAAATGCCCACCTGTGAAGTGGAAACCATTTCAGGTGACTACCTCATGAATCTCATTGAGAGAACACCAAGGGTTTGCAGCACTATCAAAAAAGCAAAGGGGGGCTACTTTGAAGAACTAGAATATAAGACATGTTTTCAGTTATTTCACAGTTTTTTGTTAAGTACATAATGCCACATGTGTTCATTCATAGTTGTGAGGCCTTCAGTGATAATCTACAATGTAAATAGTCATGAAAATAAAGGAAACGCATTGAATGAGGTGTGTTCAAACTTTTAATATAATAATAATAATCTACAGCATAGATTGCAGCATTGTATCATGCCCTCAAAGGATCAATGGATTGTCTAAAAACAAAGTGTGAGGAGATGTTCTTCTGTCTGCACTCACCTTTCCAGTGAGGATAACACATGGGAGCCACAAGAAAACCTGGACCTCGACCTTATCACCGAGTACATGCAGAAACACGAGGAGAGGAGGAGAAGAAGAAGGAGGGCAAGAGGAAAGGTGTCAGGGAGGAGGAGGTGAGTGAAGGAAAGAGGTACTCCAGACTGAAGAGTCCCAGAAATCTAATCTCAATATTAATGAATGCACACAGAGGGTTTCACAAATGTCTTTTAGGATTTATATATAAATGACTCTCGTCATTACAATATGCACTTGCATATTACATACATACATACATACATACATACATACATACATACATACATGCAAAATAGTAAGACTAGGCAATTCCAATTGCTTTGGCGCGAAAGAGAGCGATGACAGTTGGCTTGAGTCCAGTAGAGCAGACGGCTCTGCAGAGTCGCGTAATTACGACTTCATGACTTTTCATGAACAGCTGAAGGAGCGGCGGTGTACATAGCAGAAACCCTGTTGTGCGTCTGCCCTATACCGTGGCAGGCCGCCATCAACATATCAACACTAAAAGACGGTGCTGTGGCTCAGTGGTAGAGCGGTCGCCTGCCAATTGAAGGTTGGTGGTTCAATTCCTGCAGTCCTATGTCAAGTCAAAAACACTGAACCCTGAGTACGGGGTGTACTTGTACAGCAGCCTTGGCCCCAGTGTACTTATGTGTGAATGGTTGCTGTATTATGTAAAAAACCTTGAGTAGTCGTTGACACTAGAGAAGTGCTATAGAGAGCAGTCCATTTATTGTTTTCAGTCCAAAGAGAACTGGGTATCATGGCCAAGTTTTAGTCAAACCATTTTTTCTTTTTTAAATATTATTTACACAGACACATGTTAGATAAGCGCCAGGGCTCCTGGGCTCTACAACACGTTGTTGTGTGGCTCAGGCAGAGGGACCGCAGAGTTAGCTAACATTAACTTTTCCCAGACAACGGAGTAGGATTTGCCTTTTTTGCGGACTAAACGCTGCTCTGGCTGCCCTCCTTCTAACATCTTTACTCGTGCTGAGTTTTTAAATTTCACTGGATGCCCCCCTGACTGCTGAGAGGTTTTATGGCTTCGGGAAGGGCAGATGTGCGCATGCGTGTGTACTATTTTTGTGATCGTTGGAGTCAAATCTAAATTAAATCAAAATTTAATTAATTGCACAGCCCTCGCTAACTGTAAACATATTCTTTGTGAATCTTTACAGTTATTCGTTAAAGAAGTGACAGGCCTGCCTTGTTGCACCATCAAAACGTCTTTCTGAATTTCCATTTTCACACAGGAACATCTGGAGATGTTCTGCTAAATGAAGTGTGGTTGGTCCAGGCTACTGTGCATGTAGCTTGTAGCTCCAGTAATGACTTTTGGGCCTGACATTTTAGTAGTCTTTCAGTTCGAATGCAGGAGATACTTGACACTCTGGGTCCTATGGATTGGTCCCTCATCAGCCCTTTCATTTTCTCCATTCAAACAGAAGATTTTAATCTTAGTAAAACATGGTCATTAGGATCACTCACACCTCCCCTTAGTTCTTCTAAACCTTGTAATATTATCTCTGCAGTCTCCCCCCCCCTTGGGTCTACCAAAGGCACCTTCAGCAGACGGCAAGCTGGCGACCAGAGCAGTAAGGAGGGCAAGAAGGAGAGGAGGAGGAGTATGTGGTGAGGAGGTTTTGGACCGCAGAGTGGTGAAGGAAGAGTAGAGTTCTGCTGAAATGGAAGGGTTCTCAGAGTAAGTATGAGTCTAGAATATTAATACTTGTTGTTCTTGTCCTGCTACACTGTGTGTATATATATCATTATCATATAACTCAATGCATTTCCTTTATTTTCATGACTATTACATTGTAGATTATCACTGAAGCTCAAAACTATGAATGAACACATGTGGAATTATGAAAAGTGTGAAATAACTGAAAACATGTCTTATATTCTAGTTTCTCAAAGTACCCCCCCTTTACTGTGATTACTGCTTTGCACACTCTTGGCATTCTCTTGAATGTAGTCACCTGAAATGGTTTCCCAACAGTCTTGAAGGAGTCCCAGAATGCTCAGCACTTGTTGGCCCTTTTCCCTTCACCCGCAGTCCAGCTCCCTCTCCCAAACAATCGTGGATTAGGTTCAGGTCGGTGACTGTGGAAGCGCAGCACTCCATCACTCTCCTTCTTGGTCAAATAGCCCTTACACAGCTGGAGGTGTTGTTGGAGTCATTGTCCTGTTGAAAATAAATGTGGTCCAACTAAACGCAAACCGATGGGATGGATGTCGCTGCAGGATGCTGTGGTAGCCATGCTGGTTCAGTATCTTCAATTTTGAATAAATCCCCGACAGTCTCACCAGCAAAGCACCCCCACACCATCACACCTCCTCCATGTTCACGGTGGGAACAGGCATGTAGAACCCATCCGGTCACCTTTTCTCTGTCGCACAAAGACACAGCGGTTGGAACCAACGATCTCAAACTTGGACTCATCAGACCAAGCACAGATTTCCACTGGTCTAATGTCCATTCCTTGTGTTAATTGGCCCAAACAAATCTCTTCTGCTTGTTGCGTCTCCTTAGCAGTGGTTTTCCTAGCTACTATTTGACCATGAAGCCTGATTCAGTCCCTCCTCTTAACAGTTGTTCTAGAGATATGCCTGCTGCTAGAACTCTGTGTGGTTCATCTGGTCTCTAATCTGAGCTGCTGTTAACTTGTGATTTCTGAGGCTGGTGACTCAGATGAACTTATCCTCAGCAGCAGAGGTGACTCTGGTCTTCCTTTCCTGGGGCGGTCCTCATGTGAGCCATTTTGTTGTAGCGCTTGATGGTTTTAGCGGCTGCACTTGGGAAAATTCTAATTTCCGGACTGACTGACCTTCATTTCTTAAGTAATGATGGCCACTCGTTTCTCTTCACTTAGCTGATTGTTCATGCCATAATATGAATTGTAACAGTTGTCCAATAGGGCTGTCGGCTGTGTATCAACCTGACTTCTGCACAACAAACTGATGGTCCCACAACTCCTTAATAAGGCAAGAAGTCCTCTAATTAACTCTGAAAATGCCCACCTGTGAAGTGGAACCATTTCAGGTGACTACCTCATGAATCTCATTGAGAGAACACCAAGGGTTTGGCACTATCAAAAAGCAAAGGGGGCTACTTTGGAGAACTAGAATATAGACATGTTTTCAGTTATTTCACAGTTTTTTGTTAAGTACATAATGCCACATGTGTTTCATTCATAGTTGTGAGGCCTTCAGTGATAATCTACAATGTAATAGTCATGAAAATAAAGGAAACGCATTGAATGAGAAGGTGTGTTCAAACGTTTGGCCTGTACTGTATATGTGTGTGTATGCAAATAATCTACAGCATAGATTGCAGCATTGTATCATGCCCTCAAAGGATCAATGGATTGTCTAAAAACAAAGTGTGATGAGATGTTCTTCTGTCTGCACTCACCTTTCCAGTGAGGATAACACATGGGAGCCACAAGACAACCTGGACCTGGACCTTATCGCCGAGTACATGCTGAAACACAAGGAGATGGAGGAGAAGAAGAAGGAGGGCAAGAGGAAAGGTGTCGGGAGGAGGTGGATTAAAAAGAGGGTACTCCAGACTGAAGAGTCCCAGAAATCTAATCTCAATATTAATGAATGCACACAGAGGGTTTCACAAATGTCTTTTAGGATTTATATATAAATGACTCTCGTCATTACCATATTCACATGCATATTACATACATGCAAAATAGTAAGACTAGGCAATTCCATTGCTTTCGGCGAAAGAGAGCGATGACAGTTGGCTTGAGTCCAGTAGAGCAGACGCTCTCTGCAGAGTCGCGTAATAACGACTTCATGACTTTTCATGAACAGCTGAAGGAGCGGCGGTGTACATAGCAGAACCCTGTTGTGCGTCTGTCCTATACCGTGGCGGGCCGCCATCAACATATCAACACTAAAAGATGGCGGCTGTGGCTCAGTAGTAGAGCGGTCGCCTGCCAATTGGAAGTTGGTGGTTCAATCCCTGCAGTCCTATGTCAAAGTCAAAACACTGAACCCTGAGTACGGGGTGTACTTGTACAGCAGCCTCGGCCCACAGTGTACTTATGTGTGTGAATGGTTCCTGTATTATGTAGAAGAACTTTGAGTAGTCGTTGACACTAGAAAGTGCTATAGAGAACAGTCCATTTATGTTTTAGTCCAAAGAGAACTCGGTATCATGGCCAAGTTTTAGTCAAACCATTTTTTGTCTTTTTTAAATATTATTACACAGACACATGTTAGATAAGAGCCAGGGCTCCTGGGCTCTACAACACCTTGTTGTGCGGCTCAGGCAGAGGGACCGCAGAGTTAGCTAACGTTAACTTTTCCCTGACAACGGAGTTGGATTTGCCTTTTTTGCGGACTAAACGCTGCTCTGGCTGCCCTCCTTCTAACATCTTTACTCGTGCTGATTTTTTAAATTCCACTGGATGCCCCCCTGACTGCTGAGAGGTTTTATGGCTTCGGGAAGGGCAATGTGCACATGCGTGTGTCATTCAGAATACAAGACAAAATAAGAGTGTTTTTCAATACAGAATTTTTTTTCTCTCGATTATACTATATTTGTGATCGTTGGATCAATCTAATTAAAATCAAAATTCAATTAATTGCACAGCCCTCACTAATGTAAACATATTCTTTGTGAATCTTTACAGTGATTCCCTTAAGAAGCGACCAGGCCTGCCTTGTTGCACCATCAAAACGTCTTTCTGAACTTTCCATTTTCACACAGGAACATCTGGAGATGTTCTGCTAAATGAAGTGTGGTTGGTCCAGGCTACTGTGCATGTAGCTTGTAGTTCCAGTTAATGACTTTTGGGCCTTACATTTTAGTAGTTCTTTCAGTCTGAATGCAGGAGATACTTGACACTCTGGAGTCCTATGGATTGGTCCCCTCATCAGCCCTTTCATTTTCTCCATTCAACAGAAGATTTTAATCTAGTAAAACATGGTCACTAATTCACTCACACCTCCCATTAGTTCTCTAACCCTTGTATCATTATCTCTGCATGTCCCCCCCCCCCCCTTGGTCTACTAAAGGCACCTTCAGAGATGGCAGCTGGCGACCGGAGCAGGAAGAAGGGCAAGAAAGGAGGAGGAGCCTG
>NW_022604492.1:0-18805 GCF_008692095.1 Etheostoma spectabile | reverse complement strand
AACCCATCCGGTCACCTTTTCTCCGTCGCACAAAGACACAGCGGTTGGAACCAAAGATCTCAAACTTGGACTCATCAGACCAAAGCCCAGATTTCCACTGGTCTAATGTCCATTCCTTGTGTTTCTTGGCCCAAACAAATCTATTCTGCTTGTTGCGTCTCTTAGCAGTGGTTTCCTAGCTACTATTTGACCATGAAGGCCTGATTCAGTCTCCTCTTAACAGTTGTTCTAGAGATATGCCTGCTGCTAGAACTCTGTGTGGTATTTATCTGGTCTCTAATCTGAGCTGCTGTAATTTGGGATTTCTGAGGCTGGTGACTCAGATGAATTATCCTCAGCAGCAGCAGAGGTGACTCTTGGTCTTCCTTTCCGGGGTGGTCCTCATGTGAGACAGTTTCGTTGTAGCGCTTGATGGTTTTAGCCGCTGCACTTGGGGACACATTAATTTTCCGGACCGACTGAGCTTCTTTCTTAAAGTAATGATGGCCACCGTTTCTCTTCACTTAGCTGATTGGTTCTTGCCATAATATGAATTGTAACAGTTGTCCAATAGGGCTGTCGGCTGTGTATCAACCTGACTTCTGCACAACACAACTGATAGTCCCAACTCATTAATAAGGCAAGAAAGTCCACTAATTAACTCTGAAATGCCCACTGTGAAGTGGAAACCATTTCAGGTGACTACCTCATGAAGCTCATTGAGAGAACACCAAGGGTTTGCAGCACTATCAAAAAAGCAAAAGGGGGGTACTTTGAAGAACTAGAATATAAGACATGTTTTCAGTTATTTCACAGTTTTTTGTTAAGTACATAATGCCACATGTGTTCATTCATAGCTGTGAGGCCTTCAGTGATAATCTACGATGTAAATAGTCATGAAAATAAAGGAAACGCATTGAATGAGAAGGTGTGTTCAAACCTTTGGCCTGTACTGTATATTTGTGTGTATGCAAATAATCTACAGCATAGATTGCAGCATTGTATCATGCCCTCAAAGGATCAATGGATTGTCTAAAAACAAAGTGTGAGGAGATGTTCTTCTGTCTGCACTCACCTTTCCAGTGAGGATAACACATGGGAGCCGCAAGACAACCTGGACCTCGACCTTATCGCCGAGTACATGCCGAAACACAAGGAGACGGAGAGAAGAAGAAGGAGGGCAAGAGGAAAGGTGTCAGGGAGGAGGAGGTGAGTGAAAGAAAGAGGGTACTCCAGACTGAAGAGTCCAGAAATCTAATCTCAATATTAATGAATGCACACAGAGGGCTTCACACATGTCTTTTAGGATTTTATATAAATGACTCTCGGCGTTAATATGCACATGCATATACATACATGCAAAATAGTAAGACTAGGCAATTCCAGTTGCTTCGGCAAAAGAGAGCGGATGACAGTTGGCTTGAGTCCAGTAGAGCAGACGGCTCTGCAGAGTCGCGTAATTACAACTTCATGACTTTTCATGAACAGCTGAAGGAGCGGCGGTGTACATAGCAGAAACCTGTTGTGCGTCTGTCCTATACCGTGGCCGCCATCAACATATCAACACTAAAAGACGGCGGGCTGTGGGCTGGTGGTAGAGTGGCTTGCCAATTGGAAGGTTGGAGGTTTAATCCCAGCAGTCCTATGTCAAAGTCGAAAACACTGAGTACGGGGACTACTTGTACAACAGCTTCGGCCACAGTGTACTTATGTGTGTGAATGGTTCCTGTATATGTAGAAGAACTTTGAGTAGTCATTGACACTAGAAAAGTGCTATAGAGAACAGTCCATTTATCGTTTTAGTCCAAAGAGAACTCGGGTATCTTAGCCAAGTTTTAGTCAAAACATTTTTGTCTTTTTTAAATATTATTTACACAGACACGTGGTAGATAAGAGCCAGGGCTCCTGGGCTCTACAACACGTTGTGCGGCTCAGGCAGAGGGACCGCAGAGTTAGCTAACGTTAACTTTTCCAGACAACGGAGTGGATTTGCCTTTTTTGCGGACTAAACGCTGCTCTGGCTGCCCTCCTTCTAACATCTTTACTCGTGCTGAGTTTTTAAATTCCACTGGATGCACACACCTCGCCCCCTGACTGCTGAGAAGTTTTATGGCTTCGGGAAGGGCAGATGTGCGCATGCGTGTGTCATTCAGAATACAAGACAAAATAAGAGTGTTCTTCAATACAGAATTATTTTCTCTCGATTATACTATTTTTGGGATCTTGGAGTCAAATCGAAATTAAAATCAAAATTAAATAATTGCACATCCCTCACTAACGGTAAACATATCCTTTGGGAATCTTACAGTGATTCCCTTAAAGAAGCGACCAGGCCTGCCTTGTTGCACCATCAAAACGTCTTTCTGAACTTTCCATTTTCACACAGGAACATCTGGAGATGTTCTGCTAAATGAAGTGTGGTTGGTCCAGGCTACTGTGCATGTAGCTTGTAGCTCCAGTTAATGACTTTTGGGCCTGACATTTTAGTAGTTCTTCCAGTCTGAATGCAGGAGATACTTGACACTCTGGAGTCCTATGGATTGGTCCCCTCATCAGCCCTTTCATTTTCTCCATTCAAACAGAAGATTTTAATCTAGTAAAACCCGGTCAACTAAAATTCACTCACACTCCCATTAGTTCTTCTAACCCTTGTAATATTATCTCTGCATGTCCCCCCCCTCCTGGGTCTACCAAAGGCACCTTCAGCAGACGGCAAGCTGGCGACCGGAGCAGGAAAGAAGGGCAAGAAAGAGGAGGAGGAGCCTGCAGCAGTGAAAGAGGAAGAGGAGGAGTATGTGGTGGAGAAGGAGACGGAGGAGAAGAAGAAGAAGAAGAAGGAGGGCAAGAGGAAAGGTGTCAGGGAGGAGGAGGTGAGTGAAGGAAAGAGTGTACTGCAGACTGAAGAGTCCCAGAAATCTAATCTCAATATTAATGAAAGCACACAGAGGGTTTCACAAATGTCTTTTAAGATTTATATATTATACCGTAATTCCTCAAAGAAAAACCGGTAGTCAATTAAACTGCGGCCCTCTGATAGTGGCCGGGGGGGAACACGGATCAATAAAGGCCGGGAAAAAGTCATTGTGGATAATCTCCTCTGTGTGTTGCTTTGCTTGGACTTATAATAAGCAGACGAGGCGTATTTGCTGGTTGAACATACTTTACTCAACAGCTTTCATCGAACAACGCTGCTGTGCTACCCGCATGGCTACTACCCTTTTTTACTTCCCTGCCTCCCGCTTCCTGCCTCCGGCTTCCACTACCGTGGCATGCTGGGTAATGGAGTTCTTAACCAATGTATCCATAACATCACATCTTTCCCCTTTAATAAAACAATCTTTACCTCTATAACTAAATAACATTTACCCCCGTAGAAACATAGCCATCTTCAAGTTCTTAACTATACATGTAAACAAATGTTTCAGTTTAAACTTTTTTTTTTTTTTTTTTTTTTTTTTTTTCATCTTAAAGGTCCATGTTGCATTTTGCTCCTCCAAATAAACTAAATAAACTTTAGCAACTTTCAATCAACCGTTTAGGTGCTGAACATGTCTCTTAGGTCTAGCCTGTACTCCAGCAGCTGGCAATTTCGACAGTTTGGAAGGTGTCTCAACAGCTGGTGGTGCAGACGCTGCTGTGAGACCACTGTCAGTTAGCTCCATTGATTCAGCTGTGTCCCGCTGAACTGTCTCCTGAGCTGTAGTGTCCTTCTCAGTCAGCTGTAGTTGAAGATCCGTGCGGTTCCTCCTCAGAAACACTCCATTCTCCGTCTGGATCCTGTAGGAGCGTGGAGCAACTTCCTCCTCCACCTGTCCCTTTAGTCTCCATGTGCCTGTAGAGATGTCCCTGAGACGCACCATGTCTCCAGGCTTCAGCATCGGTAATTGATTTGCCGTTCGATCAAACCAATGTTTTTGTTTCGCTTTCTGTTCCTCCTTTACTTTTCTGACTTTATGAGCACTTTTTGGCGTCAGCAGGTCTTCATTTATTGGTAGGTTAGAGCGAATGCGTCTACCCATCAGCATTTGGGCTGGTGATAGCCCGTTCTGTAGAGGTGCACTCCTATAGATCAGTAAACTTTTCTGAAAGTCATCTCTGTCCTGTGCTTTTTCATCATGCTTTTCACTGTTTTCACTGAGCTTTCTGCTAAGCCGTTGGACTTGGGATAGGTGGGACTCGACGTAGAGTGTTGAAACCCCATTCTTTGGCAAAGGCAGCAAACTCGCTGCTGGAAAACTGAGGCCCATTGTCCGAAAACACTTCACATGGGACACCATGTCTGGCGAAGACAGCTTTGAGGTAGCTGATGACTGCCTTGCTTGATATTGACTGCAGCGCTCCAACTTCTGGATAATTTGAAAAGTAGTCAGTGACCACTATGTAACTCTTTCCATTACAGTCAAATAGGTCAGTTCCAACCTTGTAGTAAGGTCTGTGGGGCACCGGATGAGTCATCAGCGGCTCAGCTTGTTGTTTTGGCCTGTGGATGCGACAAAGTTCACATGACGCTATTGTCTGGCTGATATCTTGGTTGATTCTCGGCCAGTACATTACTTCTCTTGCCCGTCGTTTACACTTGACTTCTCCGAGGTGGCCTTCGTGTATCTTTTGGAGCATTTGTTTACGTAGTGACGATGGAATAACAAACTTGCTCCCCTTCAACACTAAGTCATCTACCACAGTGAACTCGGCTCTGCAGTTCCAGTAGTCTTTTATGTTCATGGGGCAATCCTTTTTGTTTCAGGCCATCCTTTCTGTATCGCACGCTTGAGTTCTTTCATAGTTTCGTCAGCATTTGTCTCTCTCCTTATCTGTTCTGTTCTGTCAGCTGTTACTGGCAGATTTGTCACAATCATGTCCACGTATGCCTGTATTTCTGCATTGCTCTCGCTGTCCGTACGTTCCCCTTTATCCACTGCTCTAGACAAGGTGTCGGCGGTGTACATGTATTTCCCTTGTGTATATATCATGTGCACGTCATATTTTTGCAGCCTGATTAGCATGCGTTGTATCCGCACAGGACAGTCATTCAGAGGTTTGGACATGATGGACACCAGAGGTTTATGGTCAGTTTCTACTTCAAAAGCTTGACCATAGACATATTGGTGAAAGCGTTCACATGCATACATGCTTGCTAATAGCTCCTTCTCAATTTGAGCGTACCTGGACTCCGCGCTTGTCAAGGCTCTGGACGCATAGGCGACAGGTAGCCACTGCTCGTCGTATTGCTGCAGCAGCACCGCTCCCAGGCCGTACTGTGACGCATCTGCTGAGATTCTTGTTCTCTTTTCTGGGTCATAAAACTTTAACACGGGCTCTTGTGTCAGAGTCTCTTTCAGTTTCACAAAACATTTCTCCTGCTCATGAGACCAGATCCATTCATTCTTCTGTTCAAGAAGACTCCTGAGAGGTGCTGACTGCGCTGACAACTGTGGGACGAACTTGGCCAGATAGGTGACCATTCCCAGAAAACGTCTGACCTCATCTTTGTTGTTTGGTCTTTCCATGTTGTTGATTGCTGACGTTTTTCTCGGGTCAGGCTTCACTCCCTCTTCACTGACAACATCTCCCACAAAGGTAAGTGTTTTCACTCCAAACTCACATTTGTCTTTGTTAAGTTTCAGATTCACTTCCCTTGTCTTGTCTAAAACTTGTCTCAGTCTTTCGTCATGTTCTTCTCGATTCGACCCCCAGACTATGATGTCATCCATCATTGTCTCCACTCCTGGTATGTGCTCGAAGATCATGTGTATAGTCTTATGGTAGACTTCAGGTGCTGACAAGATACCATACGGCAGACGAAGAAACCTGTACCTGCCCTCAGGTGTATTGAATGTGCACAGTTTCGAACTCTCCTCGTCCAGCCTCAGCTGCCAGAACCCTGACGAAGCGTCTAGTTTACTGAACCATTTAGCTCCCGCAAACTGTGCCATGATTTCTTCTCTGGTTGGTAACTTAAAGTGTTCTCTTTTTATCGCTTTGTTCAAGTCCCTTGGGTCCAAGCACGTTCTCAGAGCACCTGTTTTCTTTTGCAAAACAACCAGCGAGCTGACCCATTCAGTTGGTTCGTCTATTTTCTTGATGACCTCCAATTTTTCCATGCGCGCTAGCTCCTCTTTCAGTTTACTACGCAGCGCAAAAGGAATTTTCCTGCAAGGATGCACAACAGGAGGCACACTTTTATCCACACGTATTTTGTGTTCTCCAGGTAGACATCCAAGTCCTTCGAAACAGTCCTTATACTCCTCCATGAGTGAGTCATGGTCATTTGCAGTATCTGATGTCACAACAAACACTCTTTTAACCAGATTGAGCTTTGTACATGTCTTGAGTCCAGAATTGGTTGTGCACTCGTATCCACGATCAGCAGCAATGCTCTTATCTGCTGGCCTCTGTGTTAAAGGTTGCGATGCATCCGCCTTTAACAGGAACCCGTTCTCCAGTGTATCCTGTCACTTTTGTTTTTATAGGATGAATTTTACTTTTCACTGTCAATTTTTTATAGTCTTCAAAAGATAACAGGTTTACATGGGCACCTGTATCTAACTTGAACGGTATTATCGTCTCATTCACCTCTATTGGCACAATCCATTCCTCTTTTTCTGTTTTATGGGCACGTACCACATCTACGATGAACTCATCATCCTCCTCTTCATCCTCACCAACTGCGTGAACTTTCTGTTTAAAAGCTGACTTGCAACATCTTGCATAGTGATTGCTCTTTCCACATTTGTTACAGGATTTTCCATAGGCAGGACATGATTTTGGCTTATGGCTGCCTCCACATTTACCACATTTGAATTCTTCAGATTTCTCTTTCTGATCTTTTGTTTGGTAAATGTTGTCTTTTTCCTCAGCTCTTTATGTACTGCATGCACTGTAGTTTCACCTCTCCGAAGCTCTTTTGCTTGTGCTCGAGTGGTTTCCACTGCTCTGCACATAGTGACACACTTGTCTAGTGTAAGTCCAGTCTCTCTGAGCAGTCTTTCTCTAAGTGCATTATCCACTGTGCCACAAACAATCCTGTCTCTCACTAGTGAATCTCTCAGGGTGCCAAATTCACATGTTTTGCTTAGTATGTGAAGCTCTGCTAAGTACTGGTCAAAAGGTATTCCTGCTTTTGATCATGGGTGAAAAACTTATACCTCTCAAATGTCACATTCTGACTAGGCACGAAGTACTCTTCAAACTTTGTCATTAGATCTGCTAATGTCAGATTAGCTTCATCCAGCTGAAAGCTATTATATATGTCCAAAGCATCTTCTCCCATAACATGCAAAAGGATGCGAGCTTTCAATTTTTCGTCCTCACCCCTGCTCCGCTTGCTGCTAAATATATATTAAATCTTTGCTTAAAACGCTTCCAATTATCAGCAAGATTACCAGTCAGTTGCATGGAAGTGGGTGGACTTAGCCTCTCCATTACTGAACGTCGGGGTATCAGGACTTCCCCAGCCCTCTCTTGTTGCTGGATGTCCTCCAATTCGGGCACAAGATCCTCTTCTACTTGTTCGATCTGTCCCTCGTCCCCCGCTTCACTTCCACTGCCACTTGTAGCCATCACACGCCGTAGCAAACTCTCCTAGCATGTTGCTGTTCATCACCTTTACGCGACCGGAGACTTTTCTTTCTGTTCCGTCTTTCACCCGCGACAAATCTTCCTTCCGTAGCTGCTCGCGGCCACTTCTGACACCATGTGTTGCTTTGCTTGGACTTTATAATAAGCAGACGAGGCGTATTTGCTGGTTGAACATACTTTACTCAACAGCTTTCATCGAACAACGCTGCTGTGCTACCCGCATGGCTACTACCCTTTTTTACTTCCCTGCCTCCGGCTTCCTGCCTCCGGCTTCCACTACCGTGGCATGCTGGGTAATGGAGTTCTTAACCCAATGTATCCATAACATCACACTCTGTGCCTTTAAATAATGTGCAGTCAAGTTTATTGTAATGTACATTTCCTCCAGTTTAACTTAACAGATTCAACAATATATTCACATTTTGTTTTTCTGGATTATGGTTCTCATGTAACGTATTTTTTATGATCAAATTTTTATTTTTGATCTAATTAAGAAACAAAGAGTGCCAACCAATCCCCTGAGTCGGAGAGGCTGATGACCCCTACAGATACTATATCAAGTTCAACTGGGGGTCAAACACTCCCACAAAGAAAAGTTTCCAGCACTACCAATCCCAGACCATCCCCCGGTTGTTTTGGCCTGGCTCAAGGTCGCTAACAAAAAGGCCACGCAGATATTCAATTAAATTTTAACAGTTATGTCTTTGCGCTTTCCATAAAGATAAAGAGAAGGTCTAGAATGGACTCTGCCATGTTATTTACAGTGAGGAAATTAAGTATTTGAACACCCTGCTATAGTTCTCCCACTTAGAAATCATGGAGGGGTCTCAAATTGTCATTGTAGGTGCATGTCCACTGTAAGAGACATATCTAAAAAAAACTAAATCCAGAAATCACAATGTATGATTTTTTAAAAACTATTTATTTGAAAGATACAGCTGCAAATAAGTATTTGAACACCTGAGAAAATCAAGGTTAAAATTTGGTACAGTAGCCTTTGTTTGCAATCACAGAGGTCAAACGTTTCCTGTAGTTTTTCACCAGGTTTGCACACACTGCAGAAGGAATTTTGGCCCCCCCTCCACACAGATCTTCTCTAGATCAGTCTCTCTAACTCACGGAAGGAGGTTGTCCCCAAAATCTCCCAATGCATGGCCCCGGTCATCATCTCCTTAATACGGGGCAGTCGCCCGGTCCCAGAAAAACACCCCCAAAGCATGATGCACAGTAGGGACACCAAGCTGCTTGGACATGTCCCCGTAGCCCCCATGCTTCACAGTAAGGATGGTGGTCTTGGGATGGTCCTCATAATTCTTCTTCCTCCAAACACGGTTAGTGGAATTCTGACCAAAAAGTTCTATTTTGGTCTCTTCAGACCACATGACTTTCTCCCATGACTCCTCTGGATCATCCACATGGTTGTTGGCAAACTTAAGACGGGCCTTGACATTTGCTGGTTTAAGCAGGGGAACCTTCCGGGCCATGCAGGATTTCAAACTATGACCTCTTAGTGTATTACCAACAGTAACCTTGGAAACGGTGGTCCCAGCTCTTTTCAGGTCATGGACCAGCTCCTCCCGTGTAGTTCTGGGCTGATTTCTCACCTTTCTTAGGATTGTTAAGACCCCACAAGGTGAGATCTTGCATGGAGCCCCAGTCCGAGGGAGACTGACAGTCATGTTTAGCTTCTTCCATTTTCTAATGATTCTTCCAACAGTGGACCTTTTTTCACCAAGCTGCTTGGGCATGTCCCCGTAGTCCTTTCCAGCCTTGTGGAGGTGTACAATTTAGTCTCTAGTGTCTTTGGACAGCTCTTGGTCTTGGCCATGTTAGTAGTTGGATTCTTACTGATTGTATGGGGGGGACAGGTGTCTTTATGCAGCTAACGACCTCAAAGGGGTCAGAATTGTAGCTGATAGACAGGTGTTCAAATACTTATTTGCAGCTGTATCATACAAATAAATTGTTAAAGAAATCATACACTGTGATTTCTGGATTTCTTTTTTAGATTATGTCTCTCACAGTGGACATGCACCTATGATGATAATTTCAGACCCTCCATGATTTCTAATTGGGTGAACTTGCAAAATAGCAGTGTGTTCAAATACTTATTTTCCTCACTGTAGAATATTTTAGAACATGAAAAGTGCATTTGCTTTCATTAAAACATGTCAGCAATATTTTCCTTCATTTTGTCATAAATTGAGTGAAGAATTAAAATTGTAAGTAAGAGAAAATCCAGGGTTCAAAGAAGGTTGTTCACTTACTCTCTAGGGCTGCTCGATTTTGGGAAAAATCATAATCACGATTATTTTGGTCAATATTGAAATCACGATTATGTAACACGATTATTTCACGTGACTTTGGAAACGTGTTGCATTTATTAAAAAGACAGCTTTCAACAATTCTTAGAACATTGAACATTTATTGTACTTTTTGAACTATTAAAATAAATATAAATATAAATTTCAAATCAAAGTATAAAAGTATTTATTCCCTGTATTTACTTCCACAGTCTCTTTAAAACAAGTAGGCAACATTTTGGCAAAATATAAACAAATTCCAGCAACTCAATCCAAGAATATAAAAGGCTGGCCCATCATCAGGCCACAGCATTAACAGCAAATAAGTTAACTAAAGACAACTAAATTATTTAAGTCACCATGTTAGTAGGGTTGCTAAAATAATCTCTTAAATGTTTCTAGCCAGAAACACCAATCTCTTTACATTATCTGGTTTAAGAGATGAACGCAAGCAGGTGACAATGTTTCCACTTGTACTAAAGACGAACTTGTAGCTGGAATGCAGAGGTATTTCCTTGCCAGTTTTGAAAGCCGAGGGTATATCCTCTTACCAAACGCTGCTGTGGCTGCCCTCCTTCTGCCATCTTTACTCTCGCTAAGTTTTTAAATTCCAGCGGGTAACATGCACGCGACCTGCCTCCCTGACAGTGTAGGCTGAAAGGCGTTTGGCTTCGGGAGGGGCGGATGTGCGCATGACATGTGCGCGTGCGCCATTCAGAACACACGAGGAAATTACAAAACAGAACATGGCAAAACAATCGTTTTTACTCGATTGTACTATTTTGGTAATTGTTGGGAGCCGAAACCGAAATTCAATTAATTGCACGGCCCTATTACTCTCTGTTTGTCTGTTGCTATAGAAACGGAGAGGAGAGGGACCCAGACGTCACCACTGTCAGCACTGTGAGAAATCCTTCACAACATCTGGATATTTAAAGAGTCATCTGAGAGTTCACACTGGAGAGAATCTACACAGCTGTGATCAATGTGGGGCAGCTTTCACACAGCAGTGTTACTTAAAAACACATCAACGCATTCACACTGGAGAGAAGCCGTACAGCTGTGATCAATGTGGGGCAGCTTTCACACAGCAGAGTAATCTAAAAAGCTGTGATCAATGTGGGGCAGCTTTCACAGTGCAGAGTCACCTAAAAACACATCATCGCATTCACACTGGGGAGAAGCCATACAGCTGTGATCAATGTGGGCAGCTTTCAGAGTGCAGAGTCACCTAAAAACACATCATCGCATTCACACTGGGGAGAAGCCATACAGCTGTGATCAATGTGGGGCAGCTTTCACAGTGCAGAGTAATCTAAAAATACATCAACGCATTCACACTGGAGAGAAGCCGTACAGCTGTGATCAATGTGAGAAAAGGTTTTCTCTGAGGGGTAGCCTTGAAAGCCACCGACGTGTTCACACTGGAGAAAAGCCGTACTGGTGTGATCAATGTGGGAAAACCTTTTCTCACAGTATTAGCCTTAAAATCACCAGCTCATTCACTCTGCCTCGTTGTGAAGATGTTTCAGAGCCAAGCTGTTTCCTCCTCCTCATGCCCTGATAGCTGTGTTCTTATTTGGGGGCAGATTTGATTGGTGTCTGTCTTGTGTATCTGTATGTTTCTCTGTTGTTGCTTTTGTATTTTTATGGACCATGAGTCTAAATAATAAAGGCTATCTAACACAATGTCTGGCAGTACATATTTCCACATGAAAATAAATTAAAATGATTAAAAACAAATGACATGTGGCACTTACAGTTAATTATTTCAAGAAGATGTCTTAATCTACAACACACAGTAACAGAGAGGAAAACACAGTTAACACACACTGTTTTATGTAAGATTAGCCTGACAATAAAAAGACAGTAATTAATAATATTAAACAGAGTCACTGTATTATACATGACAATGCATTTTGTGTACAGTAAGTCCCAAAAAAACAAAACAAAAAAACGGACCGGCGTTATACTGACGGCGGACGTGTACAGTACGGCCGTTTTAGTAACAAAAAACACTCAGATATTCCCCAAAGAGCCATAAAAACACAGCGTTAAGTTAGTGGGGCTAAATACAGAAATAAGTACTAGTTAATACAGCCTTATGCACTCATTTAGACACGTTAAATGTGCACAAAAGTCCGAAGCGGACCGGAGTTACACTGACGGCGGACTTGTACAGTACGGCCGTTTTGCAAGCAACAAACACTCGGATACTGTTGGAATTTAAAATTGTATATGTGCTTAAACATTGTGGGTGATTTGCATAATACATTCAAGTCAAAAGGTAAAAGCATTATTTCAGCATAAATGAAGACATGTTGGTCATGCATTAAGTTTGTTGTCATAAGTATATAGTTTGTTGTTTGTTACATTAAGATGTTTTGCAATAATTCTGTTTTATAATATAAGATGTTCTGTTACATTTTGTTATAATCCAGCTCTACAAATGTGTCAGAAGTTGAATTGATGATGTTAGAGAGACACATTTAATTGTTGAAGCTAAATCCTGCTCCATTCTCAGGGTTCATTCAATTAGTAGTCAAAATCTCAGATGTGGATGTGTGAATCCATTTTATTACATAGGATATCCTAGAGACAAATACAGAGTCAACCTAACACGGCTCTCCCCCAATTTGTCTGACTCTCTGCTCCTGGACCCCCTGGTCTTATTCACAAAGGGTGGGGTCTTGGGGTCACAGTGAGGTGATGTGTTTGTGTGCTTAATCGTTATCTTTTAGATTGGAATGTGACTGAAGGTTTATGACCCTCACTTCAGGACTGGCAAAGCAAAAGATCAGTGGGTCATAAAGAAGGACTGGAACCAGAGACAGAATGTGTCTCTCTAACATCATCAATTCAACTTCTGACACATTTGTAGAGCTGGATTATAACTAAATGTAACAGAACATCTTATATTATAAAACAGAATTATTGCAAAACATCTTAATGTAACAAACAACAAACTATATACTTATGACAACAAACCTAATGCATGACCAACATGTCTTCATTTATGCTGAAATAATGCTTTTACCTTTTGACTTGAATGTATTATGCAAATCACCCACAATGTTTAAGCACATATACAATTTTAAAATCCAACAATACCTCCGTAAAAACACAGCGTTAAGTCAGTGGGACTAAAGACAGAAATAAGTACTAGTTTATACGGCGTTATGCACTCATTTAGACACGTTTTTTGTGCACAATAAGTCCGAAGCGGACCGGAGTTACACTGACGGCGGACATGCTAACATGTACAGTACGGCACTTTAGCTAGCAACAATACTCGGATATTACACAAATAGACGTAAAAACACAGCGTTAAGTCAGTGGGACTAAAGACAGAAATAAGTACTAGTTAATACAGCCTTATGCACTCATTTAGACACGTTAAATGTGCACAAAGAGTCCGAAGCGGACCGGAGTTATACTGACGGCGGACTTGTACAGTACGGCCGTTTTGCAAGCAACAAACACTCGGATATTTCAGTAAAAACACAGCGTGAAGTCAGTGGGACTAACAACAGACATAAATAATAGCTTATACAGTGTTATGCATTCATTTTTAATAAGAATATGAAGAAGGGTGTACTTACTCAAGCGTTGCTGTCAGTTGCGAAGGCAGAATGACAGCGCGCTTAGCGAGAGAATCCAAGATGGCGGTTGTTGGAACAAAATGAGCCATCTGATTGGTGGGCTAAAAACGTGTCTCGTGTGATTAGTCGAGAACTTGGCATTCGGAACAATCGGAACAGACGCACCGTTCTGTGATTGGTTGAAGTTGGAACAAGTTGGAACATCGGAACAGAGAGGATCCAGCTCACGGAGGCTAGGGCCTAGCAACTAAATGCTCCACTATGTTGCTAATGCTAATTGCTAGCTTTCTGGTGCTGGGCATGTAATTAAGCGTTAATGAAGCTACAGACAACTGACACAGCGAATAACCTACATCGTACTCATTCATTTAGTATTGTTTGTAGTAGGCTACATTAGTTTCTATTATATTTTTATTATCCATTATATTCTCTATACAATATTAAGATCGCGTCAGCATAGCCCGAGTTAAATCATGTTCAGTTGACTGCTGTTTCTCCACGGAAAGGGCATGTAGCTCAGTGGTAGAGCGCATGCTTTGCATGCATGAGGCCCCGGGTTCAATCCTCGGCATCTCCATTGGACTTCTTTGGGGACTTTAACAGTTTGGGAATAATGAAGTCCAACTGTCAATCCCGTTCAATGCCACCAGATTGAGAAAAGTTACATGGAGCCCAACAATGAGCAGGTCATTGTTAAATGAGGCGGTGAAGTTATTAAAAGACCCACGTCATGCTCATTTTCTTAAAGTTTCATTCATACTTTAGTCTTTCTAGAACATATTTACATGCTTTAATGTTATTTTTTTCCCCATCCTGGAAAACCCAGTAGCCTATGCGCGGATTGATTTGCAAGGAAAATATGGCGCACCCATGCAAATGTAGGCTAGTTTTCAATCCATGGCGTGGATGGAGAGATAGGCGGCCCACAAACAATTGACTGGATTGTCTTATTTCACAGTAGCCTGTGTATTGGTATCAGAAAAAAAAAAGTTTTAATATGAACGGCAATGCTTTTATCTGAAATTGTGTCTCTCTCTCTCTCTCTCTCTCTCTCTTTTCCCCCAACCAAGGGGATGCCGGAGACTAACCGCAGCTCTCCTCTCATTCATGCTGAGCGCTGTTCTCCTGTGCGCACGGAACTGCAAAGCTGAGCTTCGGAACCGGTGCTGCTGCTGCTGTCGGACAAGCCCGCCGGGAATGGAAGTGTCTTCCGCTGCAACTCTGACATCCTAAAAAAATGCCAAGCCGGACGAACGCGATCGGCGGTTTGATCAGTAAGTACAGCCAAACTTGTTGTGGTTGTTAATCATCTCTCTTCTCGTCTTAGAGCTTTATTCTTTTTCCTACATCCTACATTTCTCTCCTTCTCCGTCTCCTTCCAACTCTGCCCCTTTCCTCTCCTTGCCTTCCTGTACCCTCCACCGATCTCTAACACGAGCACACATGGAGCATCTTTGCTGCGGGAAAAATCCTTCTTTTGTAGATTCATTTTGTTGCGCTTCAAAACATCGCATGGCTTGTTTTGCGCAACCGGGGTAAAGCAGCCTGACGCACTAGGCGGTTGCGGATGATCCATCTCCGAAATGACTGAACCGTTTGCTTTTTTTGTTCTTGGAATCGGTCAAGTTGTTAAAGGTGAAGGATTGCCTTACTTCACCGCCAAGGAATTGCGGACTTTGGATGCAAAGTGCAGTATGAACAGGCTGTTGGTTTGTGAGCTCCCCGGGGGTGTTTTATCTCCCGCATGCCTTAGCTCAAATGTCTGGTACATGTCAAATCGGAATGTTGTCGCGATGGTGAAGTGATACCAGTTTTGAATTTGTAGCTGTTGTGCTTTATTGTGATGATTCGGTGCTCAAAAATAGGGTTGACCCTGTAGGAAGAGTAGCCTATCATTGCGCTGAAGACACGAATTGAACTTGAAAATATTTGCGTTGTGTGTGTGTGTGTGTGTGTGTGTGTGTGTGTGTGTGTGTGTGTTTGTGTGTATGTGTGAGAGAGTGAGAGAGAATGTGCTCTTGTTTGTTTAGTTGACCTGTGTGTGTGGGTGTGTGTGTGTGTATGCGCGCGCGTTCGTGCGCCCCTCATCCACGCACGCAGCTTCATCATTTTGGAGTCGCATCAACATGCTCTGACAGTTTGTGTCACCTTATGAATTTTTGACTTGAAATGCGTAGGTGAGGCAGACGGGCTGGTTTAGAGAGACTACGGGCGCCAAGCCACCGGTTTTGGCACATAGAAAAAAAATCTTTGGTGTGTGTGCGTGTGTGTGTGTGTCTCATCTTCTTTTTTCTCCCTTCATATCTTTCTCCAAGTGTGTGTGTGGTTGTGTGTGTGTGTGTGTGTGTGTGTGTGTGTGTGTGTGTGTGTGTGTTTGAGGTAGAGAGAGCTGTGGAGGAGATGCAAAGATACAGTATGTTTGCAGAAGAAAGACTTGTCCTCCTCTTAAGTGTGTGTGTGTGTGTGGTGTGTGTGTGGTGTGTCATGATGTGCCTGTGCTGGGACATTGATAAGGCTGAAACCCTGAACATCACCTTCACTTTGGGGCAGAGGCGTGACATTCAGAGGTGGGTAGAGTAGCCAAAAATTGTACTCAAGTAAAAGTACTGTTACTTCAGAATAATATGACTCAAGTAAAAGTAAAAGTAGTCATCCAAATAATTACTTGAGTAAGAGTAAAAAAGTACTTGATGAAAAACTACTCAAGTAGTGAGTAACTGTTGAGTAACGTCTGATTTATTTCTTAACACAAGCATCAATCAGACCGACAAAGATACAAAATAATTATCTTTAGGCAAATTATAGTTCATCCAATCATAAAATAAATTTAAATTAATTTATTAATTACAAAATAGCTTACTTGAGAGACTTGTCACATCAAATTTGGATGGATACTGCATGTGTAAAACTACTTTATGTAACCTAAAAGACAAACATCCACCTCTCCACAGCAGAAACTACAACCACCGCTACGTTTCCTCAGGTTAGATGTTGAGTTGTTGAACGCTCACATGTCCGTTTGTTTTGGTAGACCCTGAACACACCGCCTAACGTAGCTGCTGTTTCTTTGCTTTGCTACGACTGTAAAGCTAACCTGTCCCGCTGCTGAAACGAGTACGGTCACGTGACTGCACAACGACGTGTGATTGATTAAGCACAGTCACGTCCGGCGGAAGACTCTATCTCTGTCAAAAAACATTAAAATGAGACGTACGCTGGGGTAAAAACAATGAAGCGTAGTAACGACTAACAAGCTCATTGTATTCTAATGTAGCGGAGTAAGAGTACAGTTTATTTTTCACTAATCTACTCAAGTAAAAGTAAAAGTATAGTGATTTAAAACTACTCCTAGAAGTACAATTTTTTCAAAAACTTACTCAAGTAAATGTAACGGAGTAAATGTAACTCGTTACTACCCACCTCTGGTGATATTTAATATGACTGCATGCATGGTTATCGTGACATGATGACTGTGGAACATATTAGTTCCTGTTACACCCGCGATCACAGTGTATTTAGAGGTTTGAGCCCGAAATGACTCAGAATCAAACTCCGACGACAACGGTGCCGCATGTGCTTTGAGCTGCCTGTAACCTAATTACCTAGTTTATTCTTGGGAGTCTTTTATTATTAATTTGTTCTTGGGGGAGGTCATCCTTTCTTCGAGCTCTTTCTATGTATTCCTGACATTCTGTGGGCACTGTAACCAGTGTTCAGTAACATTTAAAGGAAGTTCTAAGAGGATGCCAGTTACTGTGATGTTCAATCGCATATTTAAAGTGACCAAATTAGAATTTCTTGCTGTCAAAAACAAATCCCCAATGGCTAAGACTACACGTATGTTTTTTATAAGAAGTGATATGTGGTACTCATTAATGATAATGGATGTGGTATTATACAGTAGAGTGTCTGTAGCTACAGTAGGTACACTGATGTTTTATGGGATTTAACTGGTTACATACATATCCATAATATTCCACAGCTTTGCTGTTTGAAACCTTTTAAGATTAATTAAATAATATTTTACTACTTTTTTTTATAAGGGGGTATTTCTGGCGAGCAGCCTCATTCTGTGTTCATGGATGTGACTTTGTTTACTGTTGACTGAAGTATTATCCTTCTTGGAGCTGGGGGGGGGGACACGCCAGACCACCACAGGGAGTGCAAATGGCTGTGGGTCCAGCTGGGTGTTGTGTCAGTGCTCTCAAATCTCAGCGGCTTAGACCCCGGCAGAGCAGAGATCTACAGATCGGCGATGCACCCTGCGGTCCCTCTTCGTCGAGCCGCTTCATACCTTAAGTGTCATAAATAAACCGAGCAGGAGAGACGGCAATAGAATGACAATAAAACAGATTGATAAAGAGGTTTTAACTCATCCTACACCCAGAGGAAGGGTTTGCCATTCTAAATCGTGCATAGGATGGAATGGAATACATTTAGCTGAGGTTTTGTATTCATAATGCCTTTTAGAGTCCACATTTAAATGCTGTATGGGCGGCCCCAGCGGGAGCTGAAGCACCGACCCAGCAGCGTCGGAGCCCCGCTCTCGCCTATTGAGCTGCTGATGACTATACACTGCCAAGTAAGCTGATATTACATGGCAAAATACCAGTTTGAATCCCACATACACTAGTTGTTGTAACTGCTTTTGGAAAGGCAATTTATCTGATTAGCTCATAGCGGCATGTAGATCAAATAACAGTGATAGATTTCCTCTATTGAAAATATGTAAGATATTATATGAAGGTTTATCAGTGGAACCTTCCTACAAGGTTGCATACTCGATTATTGCCAAAAGGCATGACGTGTCAATTTTCTCTCCCTCTGCTGGCTATATCAGTCACTGTCAGTCATTTCAAAAAAGGAGAGATCATTTGAAAATGATACCAATATTTATTAGAAAAGCAACAGTTTGTTTAAAAATGAAATAATTGTTAAAGATAGGCTCAGGAAGATAAGAGAGAGGATAGCACTCCCTCCAAGTATAGATGCTGGTGATGGCGGTGGAAAAAAAGCAAAGTCAATGCTACGTCTGCCTGATCTGAAGATAGTGGTGTTGATGGACGTCTGAATATCACAATGATATTTAATAAGTAGCATCCAACAGCCAATTGGCTCAAGGAACGCGGGCAGAAAGATGATTGGATGAAGTAAGAATTTGTGAATGACATGAACCCTGACTGGAAGGAAAGTGGACGTGGTGGAGAAGCAATTCAAATTAGACGAATAACTTAACTAATTGATATGGAGCTGTTTCACCTCATGAGAATTGGTGATACTACAGCAGTTTTTTTTTGTGCCTCTTTTCTCTGATGAGCCAATGACAGCGTGTTTACAACTCTC
>NW_022604491.1:10000-22548 GCF_008692095.1 Etheostoma spectabile | reverse complement strand
GAGGAGGAGGTGAGTGAAAGAAAGAGGGTACTCCAGACTGAAGAGTCCCAAAATCTAATCTCAATATTATGAATGCACACAGAGGGCTTCACACAAGTCTTTTAGGATTTATATATAATGACTCTCGGCGTTACAATATGCCATGCATATTACATACATGGCAAAATAGTAAGACTAGGCAATTCCAGTTGCTTCGGCAAAGAGAGCGGATGACAGTTGGCTTGAGTCCGTAGAGCAGACGGCTCTGCAGAGTCGCGTAATTACAACTTCATGACTTTTCATGAACAGCTGAGGAGCGGCGGTGTACATAGCAGAAACTGTTGTGCGTCTGTCCTATACCGTGGCCGCCATCAACTATCAACACTAAAAGACGGCGGCTGTGGCTGGTGGTAGAGTGGCTTGCCAATTGGAAGGTTGGAGGTTTAATCCCAGCAGTCCTATGTCAAAGTCGAAAACATGAGTACGGGCTACTTGTACAACAGCTTCGGCCACAGTGTACTTATGTGTTGAATGGTTCCTGTATTATGTAGAAGAACTTTGAGTAGTCATTGACACTAGAAAAGTGCTATAGAGAACAGTCCATTTATCGTTTTAGTCCAAAGAGAACTCGGGTATCTTAGCCAAGTTTAGTCAAAACATTTTTGTCTTTTTAAATATTATTTACACAGACACGTGGTAGATAAGAGCCAAGGCTCCTGGGCCTCTACAAACACGTTGTGCGGCTCAGGCAGAGGGACCGCAGAGTTAGCTAACGTTAACTTTTCCAGACAACGGAGTTGATTTGCCTTTTTTGCGGACTAAACGCTGCTCTGGCTGCCCTCCTTCTAACATCTTTACTCGTGCTGAGTTTTTTAAATTCACTGGATGCACACACCTCGCCCCCCTGACTGCTGAGAAGTTTTATGGCTTCGGGAAGGGCAGATGTGCGCATGCGTGTGTCATTCAGATACAAGACAAAATAAGAGTGTTCTTCAATACAGAATATTTTTCTCTCGATTATACTATTTTTGGGATCTTTGGAGTCAAAATCGAAATTAAAATCAAAATTAAATTAATTGCACATCCCTCACTAACGGTAAAACATATCCTTTGGGAATCTTACAGTGATTCCCTTAAAGAAGCGACCAGGCCTGCCTTGTTGCACCATCAAAACGTCTTTCTGAACTTTCCATTTTCACACAGGAACATCTGGAGATGTTCTGCTAAATGAAGTGTGGTTGGTCCAGGCTACTGTGCATGTAGCTTGTAGCTCCAGTTAATGACTTTTGGGCCTGACATTTTAGTAGTTCTTCCAGTCTGAATGCAGGAGATACTTGACACTCTGGAGTCCTATGGATTGGTCCCCTCATCCCCTTTTCATTTTCTCCATTCAAACAGAAGATTTTTATCTAGTAAAACCCGGTCAACTAAAATTCACTCACACCCTCCCATTAGTTCTTCTAACCCTTGTAATATTATCTCTGCATGTCCCCCCCCCCCTCCTTGGGTCTACAAAAGCACCTTCAGCAGACGGCAAGCTGGCGACCGGAGCAGGAAAGAAGGGCAAGAAAGAGGAGGAGGAGCCTGCAGCAGTGAAAGAGGAAGAGGAGGAGTATGTGGTGGAGAAGGAGACGGAGGAGAAGAAGAAGAAGAAGAAGGAGGGCAAGAGGAAAGGTGTCAGGAGGAGGAGGTGAGTGAAGGAAAGAGTGTACTGCAGACTGAAGAGTCCAGAAATCTAATCTCAATATTAATGAAAGCACACAGAGGGTTTCACAATGTCTTTTAAGATTTATATATTATACCGTAATTCCTCAAAGAAAAACCGGTAGTCAATTAAACTGCGGCCCTCTGATAGTGGCCGGGGGGGCAACACGGATCAATAAAGGCCGGGAAAAAGTCATTGTGGATAATCTCCTCTGTGTGTTGCTTTGCTTGGACTTTATAATAAGCAGACGAGGCGTATTTGCTGGTTGAACATACTTTACTCAACAGCTTTCATCGAACAACGCTGCTGTGCTACCCGCATGGCTACTACCCTTTTTACTTCCCTGCCTCCCGCTTCCTGCCTCCGGCTTCCACTACCGTGGCATGCTGGGTAATGGAGTTCTTAACCCAATGTATCCATAACATCACATCTTTCCCCCTTTAATAAAACAATCTTTACCTCTATGACTAAATAACATTTACCCCCGTAGAAACATAGCCATCTTCAAGTTCTTAACTATACATGTAAACAAATGTTTCAGTTTAAACTTTGGTTTTTTTTTTCTTTTTTTTTCTTTTTTTGTTTTTTTTCATCTTAAAGGTCCATGTTGCATTTTGCTCCTCCAAAAAAAACTAAATAAACTTTAGCAACTTTCAATCAACCGTTTAGGTGGCTGAACATGTCTCTTAGGTCTAGCCTGTACTCCAGCAGCTGGCAATTTCGACAGTTTGGAAGGTGTCTCAACAGCTGGTGGTGCAGACGCTGCTGTGAGACCACTGTCAGTTACCTCCATAGATTCAGCCGTGTCCCGCTGAACTGTCTCCTGAGCTGTAGTGTCCTTCTCAGTCAGCTGTAGTTGAAGATCCGTGCGGTTCCTCCTCAGAAACACTCCATTCTCCGTCTGGATCCTGTAGGAGCGTGGAGCAACTTCCTCCTCCACCTGTCCCTTTAGTCTCCATGTGCCTGTAGAGATGTCCCTGAGACGCACCATGTCTCCAGGCTTCAGCATCGGTAATTGATTTGCCGTTCGATCAAACCAATGTTTTTGTTTCGCTTTCTGTTCCTCCTTTACTTTTCTGACTTTATGAGCACTTTTTGGCGTCAGCAGGTCTTCATTTATTGGTAGGTTAGAGCGAATGCGTCTACCCATCAGCATTTGGGCTGGTGATAGCCCGTTCTGTAGAGGTGCACTCCTATAGATCAGTAAACTTTTCTGAAAGTCATCTCTGTCCTGTGCTTTTTTCATCATGCTTTTCACTGTTTTCACTGAGCTTTCTGCTAAGCCGTTGGACTTGGGATAGGTGGGACTCGACGTAGAGTGTTGAAACCCCATTCTTTGGCAAAGGCAGCAAACTCGCTGCTGGAAAACTGAGGCCCATTGTCCGAAAACACTTCACATGGGACACCATGTCTGGCGAAGACAGCTTTGAGGTAGCTGATGACTGCCTTGCTTGATATTGACTGCAGCGCTCCAACTTCTGGATAATTTGAAAAGTAGTCAGTGACCACTATGTAACTCTTTCCATTACAGTCAAATAGGTCAGTTCCAACCTTGTAGTAAGGTCTGTGGGGCACCGGATGAGTCATCAGCGGCTCAGCTTGTTGTTTTGGCCTGTGGATGCGACAAAGTTCACATGACGCTATTGTCTGGCTGATATCTTGGTTGATTCTCGGCCAGTACATTACTTCTCTTGCCCGTCGTTTACACTTGACTTCTCCGAGGTGGCCTTCGTGTATCTTTTGGAGCATTTGTTTACGTAGTGACGATGGAATAACAAACTTGCTCCCCTTCAACACTAAGTCATCTACCACAGTGAACTCGGCTCTGCAGTTCCAGTAGTCTTTTTGTTCATGGGGCAATCCTTTTTGTTTTCAGGCCATCCTTTCTGTATCGCACGCTTGAGTTCTTTCATAGTTTCGTCAGCATTTGTCTCTCTCCTTATCTGTTCTGTTCTGTCAGCTGTTACTGGCAGATTTGTCACAATCATGTCCACGTATGCCTGTATTTCTGCATTGCTCTCGCTGTCCGTACGTTCCCCTTTATCCACTGCTCTAGACAAGGTGTCGGCGGTGTACATGTATTTCCCTTGTGTATATATCATGTGCACGTCATATTTTTGCAGCCTGATTAGCATGCGTTGTATCCGCACAGGACAGTCATTCAGAGGTTTGGACATGATGGACACCAGAGGTTTATGGTCAGTTTTCTACTTCAAAAGCTTGACCATAGACATATTGGTGAAAGCGTTCACATGCATACATGCTTGCTAATAGCTCCTTCTCAATTTGAGCGTACCTGGACTCCGCGCTTGTCAAGGCTCTGGACGCATAGGCGACAGGTAGCCACTGCTCGTCGTATTGCTGCAGCAGCACCGCTCCCAGGCCGTACTGTGACGCATCTGCTGAGATTCTTGTTCTCTTTTCTGGGTCATAAAACTTTAACACGGGCTCTTGTGTCAGAGTCTCTTTCAGTTTCACAAAACATTTCTCCTGCTCATGAGACCAGATCCATTCATTCTTCTGTTCAAGAAGACTCCTGAGAGGTGCTGACTGCGCTGACAACTGTGGGACGAACTTGGCCAGATAGGTGACCATTCCCAGAAAACGTCTGACCTCATCTTTGTTGTTTGGTCTTTCCATGTTGTTGATTGCTGACGTTTTTCTCGGGTCAGGCTTCACTCCCTCTTCACTGACAACATCTCCCACAAAGGTAAGTGTTTTCACTCCAACTCACATTTGTCTTTGTTAAGTTTCAGATTCACTTCCCTTGTCTTGTCTAAAACTGTCTCAGTCTTTCGTCATGTTCTTCTCGATTCGACCCCCAGACTATGATGTCATCCATCATTGTCTCCACTCCTGGTATGTGCTCGAAGATCATGTGTATAGTCTTATGGTAGACTTCAGGTGCTGACAAGATACCATACGGCAGACGAAGAAACCTGTACCTGCCCTCAGGTGTATTGAATGTGCACAGTTTCGAACTCTCCTCGTCCAGCCTCAGCTGCCAGAACCCTGACGAAGCGTCTAGTTTACTGAACCATTTAGCTCCCGCAAACTGTGCCATGATTTCTTCTCTGGTTGGTAACTTAAAGTGTTTCTTTTTATCGCTTTGTTCAAGTCCCTTGGGTCCAAGCACGTTCTCAGAGCACCTGTTTTCTTTTGCAAAACAACCAGCGAGCTGACCCATTCAGTTGGTTCGTCTATTTTCTTGATGACCTCCAATTTTTCCATGCGCGCTAGCTCCTCTTTCAGTTTACTACGCAGCGCAAAAGGAATTTTCCTGCAAGGATGCACAACAGGAGGCACACTTTTATCCACACGTATTTTGTGTTCTCCAGGTAGACATCCAAGTCCTTCGAAACAGTCCTTATACTCCTCCATGAGTGAGTCATGGTCATTTGCAGTATCTGATGTCACAACAAACACTCTTTTAACCAGATTGAGCTTTGTACATGTCTTGAGTCCCAGAATTGGTTGTGCACTCGTATCCACGATCAGCAGCAATGCTCTATCTGCTGGCCTCTGTGTTTAAGGTTGCGATGCATCCGCCTTTAACAGGAACCCGTTCTCCAGTGTATCCTGTCACTTTTGTTTTATAGGATGAATTTTACTTTTCACTGTCAATTTTTTATAGTCTTCAAAAGATAACAGGTTTACATGGGCACCTGTATCTAACTTGAACGGTATTATCGTCTCATTCACCTCTATTGGCACAATCCATTCCTCTTTTTCTGTTTTATGGGCACGTACCACATCTACGATGAACTCATCATCCTCCTCTTCATCCTCACCAACTGCGTGAACTTTCTGTTTAAAAGCTGACTTGCAACATCTTGCATAGTGATTGCTCTTTCCACATTTGTTACAGGATTTTCCATAGGCAGGACATGATTTTGGCTTATGGCTGCCTCCACATTTACCACATTTGAATTCTTCAGATTTCTCTTTCTGATCTTTTTGTTTGGTAAATGTTGTCTTTTTCCTCAGCTCTTTATGTACTGCATGCACTGTAGTTTCACCTCTCCGAAGCTCTTTTGCTTGTGCTCGAGTGGTTTCCACTGCTCTGCACATAGTGACACACTTGTCTAGTGTAAGTCCAGTCTCTCTGAGCAGTCTTTCTCTAAGTGCATTATCCACTGTGCCACAAACAATCCTGTCTCTCACTAGTGAATCTCTCAGGGTGCCAAATTCACATGTTTTGCTTAGTATGTGAAGCTCTGCTAAGTACTGGTCAAAAGGTATTCCTTGCTTTTGATCATGGGTGAAAAACTTATACCTCTCAAATGTCACATTCTGACTAGGCACGAAGTACTCTTCAAACTTTGTCATTAGATCTGCTAATGTCAGATTAGCTTCATCCAGCTGAAAGCTATTATATATGTCCAAAGCATCTTCTCCCATAACATGCAAAAGGATGCGAGCTTTCAATTTTTCGTCCTCACCCCCTGCTCCGCTTGCTGCTAAATATATATTAAATCTTTGCTTAAAACGCTTCCAATTATCAGCAAGATTACCAGTCAGTTGCATGGAAGTGGGTGGACTTAGCCTCTCCATTACTGAACGTCGGGGTATCAGGACTTCCCCAGCCCTCTCTTGTTGCTGGATGTCCTCCAATTCGGGCACAAGATCCTCTTCTACTTGTTCGATCTGTCCCTCGTCCCCCGCTTCACTTCCACTGCCACTTGTAGCCATCACACGCCGTAGCAAACTCTCCTAGCATGTTGCTGTTCATCACCTTTACGCGACCGGAGACTTTTCTTTCTGTTCCGTCTTTCACCCGCGACAAATCTTCCTTCCGTAGCTGCTCGCGGCCACTTCTGACACCATGTGTTGCTTTGCTTGGACTTTATAATAAGCAGACGAGGCGTATTTGCTGGTTGAACATTCTTTACTCAACAGCTTTCATCGAACAACGCTGCTGTGCTACCCGCATGGCTACTACCCTTTTTTACTTCCCTGCCTCCGGCTTCCTGCCTCCGGCTTCCACTACCGTGGCATGCTGGTAATGGAGTTCTTAACCCAATGTATCCATAACATCACACTCTGTGCCTTTAAATAATGTGCAGTCAAGTTTATTGTAATGTACATTTCCTCCAGTTTAACTTAACAGATTCAACAATATATTCACATTTGTGTTTTCTGGATTATGGTTCTCATGTAACGTATTTTTTATGATCAATTTTTATTTTTGATCTAATTAAGAAACAAAGAGTGCCAACCAATCCCCTGAGTCGGAGAGGCTGATGACCCCTACAGATACTATATCAAGTTCAACTGGGGGTCAAACACTCCCACAAAGAAAGTTTCCAGCACTACCAATCCCAGACCATCCCCCGGTTGTTTTGGCCTGGCTCAAGGTCGCTAACAAAAAGGCCACGCAGATATTCAATTAAATTTTAACAGTTATCTTTGCGCTTTCCATAAAGATAAAGAGAAGGTCTAGAATGGACTCTGCCATGTTATTTACAGTGAGAAATTAAGTATTTGAACACCCTGCTATAGTTCTCCCACTTAGAAATCATGGAGGGTCTCAAATTGTCATTGTAGGTGCATGTCCACTGTAAGAGACATATCTAAAAAAAACTAAATCCAGAAATCACAATGTATGATTTTTTAAAAACTATTTATTTGAAAGATACAGCTGCAAATAAGTATTGAACACCTGAGAAAATCAAGGTTAAAATTTGGTACAGTAGCCTTTGTTTGCAATCACAGAGGTCAAACGTTTCCTGTAGTTTTTCACCAGGTTTGCACACACTGCAGAAGGAATTTTGGCCCCCCCTCCACACAGATCTTCTCTAGATCAGTCTCTCTAACTCACGGAAGGAGGTTGTTCCCCAAAATCTCCCAATGCATGGCCCCGGTCATCATCTCCTTAATACGGGGCAGTCGCCCGGTCCCAGAAAAACACCCCCAAAGCATGATGCACAGTAGGGACACCAAGCTGCTTGGACATGTCCCCGTAGCCCCCATGCTTCACAGTAAGGATGGTGGTCTTGGGATGGTCCTCATAATTCTTCTTCCTCCAAACACGGTTAGTGGAATTCTGACCAAAAAGTTCTATTTTGGTCTCTTCAGACCACATGACTTTCTCCCATGACTCCTCTGGATCATCCACATGGTTGTTGGCAAACTTAAGACGGGCCTTGACATTTGCTGGTTTAAGCAGGGGAACCTTCCGGGCCATGCAGGATTTCAAACTATGACCTCTTAGTGTATTACCAACAGTAACCTTGGAAACGGTGGTCCCAGCTCTTTTCAGGTCATGGACCAGCTCCTCCCGTGTAGTTCTGGGCTGATTTCTCACCTTTCTTAGGATTGTTAAGACCCCACAAGGTGAGATCTTGCATGGAGCCCCAGTCCGAGGGAGACTGACAGTCATGTTTAGCTTCTTCCATTTTCTAATGATTCTTCCAACAGTGGACCTTTTTTCACCAAGCTGCTTGGACATGTCCCCGTAGTCCTTTCCAGCCTTGTGGAGGTGTACAATTTAGTCTCTAGTGTCTTTGGACAGCTCTTTGGTCTTGGCCATGTTAGTAGTTGGATTCTTACTGATTGTATGGGGGGGACAGGTGTCTTTATGCAGCTAACGACCTCAAAGGGGTCAGAATTGTAGCTGATAGACAGGTGTTCAAATACTTATTGCAGCTGTATCATACAAATAAATTGTTAAAGAAATCATACACTGTGATTTCTGGATTTCTTTTTTTAGATTATGTCTCTCACAGTGGACATGCACCTATGATGATAATTTCAGACCCTCCATGATTTCTAATTGGGTGAACTTGCAAAATAGCAGTGTGTTCAAATACTTATTTTCCTCACTGTAGAATATTTTAGAACATGAAAAGTGCATTTGCTTTCATTAAAACATGTCAGCAATATTTTCCTTCATTTTGTCATAAATTGAGTGAAGAATTAAAATTGTAAGTAAGAGAAAATCCAGGGTTCAAAGAAGGTTGTTCACTTACTCTCTAGGGCTGCTCGATTTTGGGAAAAATCATAATCACGATTATTTTGGTCAATATTGAAATCACGATTATGTAACACGATTATTTCACGTGACTTTGGAAACGTGTTGCATTTATTAAAGACAGCTTTCACACAATTCTTAGAACATTGAACATTTATTGTACTTTTTGAACTATTAAATAAATATAAATATAAATTTCAAATCAAAGTATAAAAGTATTTATTCCCTGTATTTACTTCCACAGTCTCTTTAAAACAGTAGGCAACATTTGGCAAAATATAAACAAATTCCAGCAACTCAATCCAAGAATATAAAAGGCTGGCCCATCATCAGGCCACAGCATTAACAGCAAATAAGTTAACTAAAGACAACTAAATTATTTAAGTCACCATGTTAGTAGGGTTGCTAAAATAATCTCTTAAATGTTTCTAGCCAGAAACACCAATCTCTTTACATTATCTGGTTTAAGAGATGAACGCAAGCAGGTGACAATGTTTCCACTTGTACTAAAGACGAACTTGTAGCTGGAATGCAGAGGTATTTCCTTGCCAGTTTTGAAAGCCGAGGGTATATCCTCTTACCAAACGCTGCTGTGGCTGCCCTCCTTCTGCCATCTTTACTACTCTCGCTAAGTTTTTAAATTCCAGCGGGTAACATGCACGCGACCTGCCTCCCTGACAGTGTAGGCTGAAAGGCGTTTGGCTTCGGGAGGGGCGGATGTGCGCATGACATGTGCGCGTGCGCCATTCAGAACACACGAGGAAATTACAAAACAGAACATGGCAAAACAATCGTTTTTACATCGATTGTTTTTTTGTTGTACTATTTTGGTAGCCGAAACCGAAATTCAATTAATTGCACGGCCCTATTACTCTCTCTGTTTGTCTGTTGCTATAGAAACGGAGAGGAGAGGGACCCAGACGTCACCACTGTCAGCACTGTGAGAAATCCTTCACAACATCTGGATATTTAAAGAGTCATCTGAGAGTTCACACTGGAGAGAATCTACCAGCTGTGATCATGTGGGATGTGGGGCAGCTTTCACACAGCAGTGTTACTTTAAAAACACATCAACGCATTCACACTGGAGAGAAGCCGTACAGCTGTGATCAATGTGGGGCAGCTTTCACACAGCAGAGTAATCTAAAAAGCTGTGATCATGTGGGGGCATTTCAGTCACAGCTTTCACAGTGCAGAGTCACCTAAAAACACACATCGCATTCACACTGGGGAGAAGCCATACAGCTGTGATCAATGTGGGGCAGCTTTCAGAGTGCAGAGTCACCTAAAAACACATCATCATCATGCATTCACACTGGGGAGAAGCCATACAGCTGTGATCAATGGGGGCAGCTTTCACAGTGCAGAGTAATCTAAAAATACATCAACGCATTCACACTGGAGAGAAGCCGTACAGCTGTGATCAATGTGAGAAAAGGTTTTCTCTGAGGGGTAGCCTTGAAAGCCACCGACGTGTTCACACTGGAGAAAAGCCGTACTGGTGTGATCAATGTGGGAAAACCTTTTCTCACAGTATTAGCCTTAAAAATCACCAGCTCATTCACTCTGCCTCGTTGTGAAGATGTTTCAGAGCCAAGCTGTTTCCTCCTCCTCATGCCCTGATAGCTGTGTTCTTATTTGGGGGCAGATTTGATTGGTGTCTGTCTTGTGTATCTGTATGTTTCTCTGTTGTTGCTTTTGTATTTTTATGGACCATGAGTCTAAATAATAAAGGCTATCTAACACAATGTCTGGCAGTACATATTTCCACATGAAAATAAATTAAAATGATTAAAAACAAATGACATGTGGCACTTACAGTTAATTATTTCAAGAAGATGTCTTAATCTACAACACACAGTAACAGAGAGGAAAACACAGTTAACACACACTGTTTTATGTAAGATTAGCCTGACAATAAAAAGACAGTAATTAATAATATTAAACAGAGTCACTGTATTATACATGACAATGCATTTTGTGTACAGTAAGTCCCAAAAAACACAAAAAAAAAAACGGAACCGGCGGCGTTATACTGACGGCGGACGTGTACAGTACGGCCGTTTTAGTAACAAAAAACACTCAGATATTCCCCAAAGAGCCATAAAAACACAGCGTTAAGTTAGTGGGGCTAAATACAGAAATAAGTACTAGTTAATACAGCCTTATGCACTCATTTAGACACGTTAAATGTGCACAAAAGTCCGAAGCGGACCGGAGTTACACTGACGGCGGACTTGTACAGTACGGCCGTTTTGCAAGCAACAAACACTCGGATACTGTTGGAATTTAAAATTGTATATGTGCTTAAACATTGTGGGTGATTTGCATAATACATTCAAGTCAAAAGGTAAAAGCATTATTTCACAGCATAAATGAAGACATGTTGGTCATGCATTAAGTTTGTTGTCATAAGTATATAGTTTGTTGTTTGTTACATTAAGATGTTTTGCAATAATTCTGTTTTATAATATAATGTTCTGTTACATTTTGTTATAATCCAGCTCTACAAATGTGTCAGAAGTTGAATTGATGATGTTAGAGAGACACATTTAATTGTTGAAGCTAAATCCTGCTCCATTCTCAGGGTTCATTCAATTAGTAGTCAAAATCTCAGATGTGGATGTGTGAATCCATTTTATTACATAGGATATCCTAGAGACAAATACAGAGTCAACCTAACACGGCTCTCCCCCTATTTGTCTGACTCTCTGCTCCTGGACCCCCTGGTCTTATTCACAAAGGGTGGGGTCTTGGGTCACAGTGAGGTGATGTGTTTGTGTGCTTAATCGTTATCTTTTAGATTGGAATGTGACTGAAGGTTTATGACCCTCACTTCAGGACTGGCAAAGCAAAAGATCAGTGGGTCATAAAGAAGGACTGGAACCAGAGACAGAATGTGTCTCTCTAACATCATCAATTCAACTTCTGACACATTTGTAGAGCTGGATTATAACTAAATGTAACAGAACATCTTATATTATAAAACAGAATTATTGCAAAACATCTTAATGTAACAAACAACAAACTATATACTTATGACAACAAACCTAATGCATGACCAACATGTCTTCATTTATGCTGAAATAATGCTTTTACCTTTTGACTTGAATGTATTATGCAAATCACCCACAATGTTTAAGCACATATACAATTTTAAAATCCAACAATACCTCCGTAAAAACACAGCGTTAAGTCAGTGGGACTAAAGACAGAAATAAGTACTAGTTTATACGGCGTTATGCACTCATTTAGACACGTTTTTTGTGCACAATAAGTCCGAAGCGGACCGGAGTTACACTGACGGCGGACATGCTAACATGTACAGTACGGCACTTTAGCTAGCAACAATACTCGGATATTACACAAATAGACGTAAAAACACACAGCGTTAAGTCAGTGGGACTAAAGACAGAAATAAGTACTAGTAATATACAGCCTTATGCACTCATTTAGACACGTTAAATGTGCACAAAGAGTCCGAAGCGGACCGGAGTTATACTGACGGCGGACTTGTACAGTACGGCCGTTTTGCAAGCAACAAACACTCGGATATTTCAGTAAAACACAGCGTGAAGTCAGTGGGACTAACAACAGACATAAATAATAGCTTATACAGTGTTATGCATTCATTTTTAATAAGAATAAAGAAGGGTGTACTTACTCAAGCGTTGCTGTCAGTTGCGAAGGCAGAATGACAGCGCGCTTAGCGAGAGAATCAAGATGGCGGTTGTTGGAACAAAATGAGCCATCTGATTGGTGGGCTAAAACGTGTCTCGTGTGATTAGTCGAGAACTTGGCATTCGAACAATCGGAACAGACGCACCGTTCTGTGATTGGTTGAAGTTGGAACAAGTTGGAACATCGGAACAGAGAGGATCCAGCTCACGG